>NC_141543.1:11412500-11525000 GCF_021556685.1 Rattus norvegicus
CTTTCTCAAGAGTCTGAACTTAAAACATAACTTTTATTTTTATCATGAGATTCTGAAGTAGCATTCACTTCTAAACTGGAAACCATTTTGTTGATTTTCTTGTTATCCAAAGTATTCTGAGTTACAGTACTCAATTTAACAGATGGTCACCAACTTTTTAGTGTAAAATTTTATTTCTCTTCATGTCCAGAAAAAGATCTTGATACATTCAACTCCTGGTTAAAATGAGTTTCAGAGGCTGGAGATAAGGCTCAGAGGCTAAGAGCATTGACTGCTCTTCCAGAGGTCCTGAGTTCAAATCTCAGCAACCACATGATGGCCCACAACTATCTGTAATGAGATCTGATGCCCTCTTCTGGTGTGTCTGAAGACAGGTACACTGTACTCACATATAATAAATAAATAAATAAATAAATCTTAAAAAAATAAAATGAGTTTCAGATGTGTTCTGCAACTCTGCTGCCTCTTGTGTGGAGTATTTGCTGGAGGAGTCAATAGTTGTCCTTGGCTTTGTGTAAGGACACACAACCTGTTCGTCAGTGTTTCCTGATTGTTTCTGAAACAACTTCTCCTGTTTTAATTAAATTATGGGAAAATGTTATACTTTTCTGTGAAAATATTGAATTATCAAAGAGTAAAGTGAGGAATCGACATGTTCAGAAGGAGTACACTTACTAGCTATAAACCCAGTACCTAAACTCTGGTTACCATTTGGAATATTAGTCACAACTGTTGTTTTTGGAGCTTCAACATTCTTTGACTGGTTCAGGATCTCCATCTGCTTCCGGCAACTTGTAGGCATTGTCTTCTTGGCCTTTAAAACCTTCCGTCTTTTTCTGTCTGGACTTTCCATATTTCATATCCTAGAATTTAAGGTATATATAATATACTTTGTCTCAAAAACAAAAACACAAAACAAGATTTAAATGCATTTTCCCAGTGAAATAATTATAATATTAATACTGAGACTATCTCTCCATATTTATTTCTATTTGAAAGTTATAGTCTAGACAAAAATAATTAGATCTAAGATTTTAAATAGGTCATACTATGACGAAGACAGTGTTACCAAGAGGACAGGAACAAAACCAGAAAAAAAAAAACCTCACATACAATCATTTGACTTGTTTCAGAAGTGTCATCTGGACAAAGGACAAAAGGAGTAATATTATTAAGGGGAAAAAACCTACTTTACGAGCACTGACTGTTCTTCCCGAGGTCCTGAGTTCAATTCCCAGCAACCATATGGTGGTTCACAACCATCTGTAATGGGATCTGATGCCCTCTTCTGGTGTCTCTGAAGAGTGACAGTGTATTCACTACATAAATTTTTTTTAAAAAAAAAAGTGTGTCCATATATTCACTAAAAATCAAGTATATGGAGTAAGCTGATAAAGAAGAAAGTAGGAAACAGTGTACCTGTCTAACCTAGCTCCCCAGTAGGTAAGAACAGGTTGACATGGTGATACCAGACTTGTGGGACAGCGGACTGTGCCAGGAAAGTTGGTAATGTTGAACAGGTTCAGAGTCCCCAGCACCCAGCCACCTACCTGAGACAGTAGGCAGAGCTTCTTGCTACCTACCAATTCTTGGCCTGTAACAAGTGCCAAACTTCCCACATAGGCTATGTTCTTTATGAACTCTAATAAGAGTTCTCTATGCTAATGAGATATCTAGAAGCCCTGAGGGTTTAGCCAATAAGCTTCCCTTCCCGGACATTCTTCCGGTAAAAGGTATTTAATCTCTGGTCCATAACTCTGAGGAGGTGGTATGTACCCATTTTCCACAATGAACAATCAATAAACAGGTTGGAACTAAGGACTGTCTCTTTCATAAAGAACTACCATGGACAGCAGGGAGAAGGCTTTGGTCTACAGAGCCAAGCTGTCTAAGCCTCCCACAGAAGGCCCCTCTGCACTTGTAGACAACTGCTGCTAAGCTAAGGGAAATTGCAAATGAGCTAAGCCAGAGTCCCAATACCCCTAGCCCAGCTTGTCCTTGTCTAAGGGCCTAATTCCATTTCCAGATCTCCTAGACCTTGCTGTGTCTGGATGGCCAGGAGTTTGGGAGCCCCTGGCCCAGGCTCCTCATCACCGGCCCAGGCACCCCCCCACCTCCTGACTCCTCTATGTGATTTTTCAGTGGCAACTGGATTTCCTGGAGTAAGGAAACCTCAGCTTAGGTCTCCCACATCTTAGGCTGTGTTTTCCCTCTCCGAGTGGTCTATCAGCGCTTCTCTAAAGCCCAACACCCTACCTCTGCTGCGCAGGGTAAATGTAGCCTAGTGTCTCTGCAATTTCAGCTGCCCAGTGGTGTTTCCACACTCTAGCGGCAGAATGAGACATGGAAACACACAGACTAACAGGCATCTTAGCTACAGGAGAAACTAACAGGTTACACTGGCTGAAAGAATTTTGGGATCTTCCTATCTCCTTTCTCTAGTACTGGGGTTACAAACATGAACCACCAGCAAAAATACTGATATGGTAGTTTGAATAAGAATGGCTCCCATAGGCTCACATTTGAATACCTGGTCCCCAGTTGACAGAAAGTTTTGGATAGATTGAGTAGCCTTATTGGAGGAGGAATACCACTGGAAGTGGGCTTTGAGGTTTCAAAAATCCAAGACATTCCAAGTCCTCTTCCAGTGTAATGTCTGCTTGCATGCTCCCATGCTCTCCAGTGATCATCAACTCAAACCTCTGTAACTATAGCTCCAAATAAACACATATTTTATAAATTGCCTTGATTATGGTGTCTTATCATAGCAATAGAAAACTAAGAAAAGTTACCAGGAGTGGGGTATTGATGACACAGGCCTGATCATGCTGTTCTTTGGAGGACTTTGGACAAAGAACTCAAGGGGCTTAATAGACTATTCTAGTAGGAACTTGGAAGATAGTAGTGCTGAGAGCAATGTGGACTACTGGAGGTTCATATGAGGTTTCTGAGGGGAACAAATTAGCAACTGGGCCAGAAACTATGCTTATGATACTTTGGCAAAGAATGTAGCTGCTTTTTGTCCATATCCTAAGAATCTTCCTGAGGCCAAATTAAAAAGCTATGGACTAGTTTCCTTGGCAGAGGAAATTTCAAGACAGTCTAATAATAACAACTATTGAGTGGTTATTTGTCATCATTCTTAGGCAGGTTTACAATGAAAAGGCACAAGACAGGCAAGAAGAAATTTAAAAGTGTACTGTTTGAATAAAAAAGGAAATACAAAATGTACCCCATGAATCAAAAAGAGTGGGGTTGGGGATTTAGCTCAGTGGTAGAGCGCTTGCCTAGCAAGCGCAAGGCCCTGGGTTCAGTCCCCAGCTCCGAAAAAAAAAAGAACCAAAACAAAAAAAAAGAGTGCCAGGGAATTCAATTTTGGAGCCAAGATTTATGCTGAAAGAGATTAAGACCTGCTGTGAAAGGAATAAGGGGAGTGTGCCCTCTTTCCGGACAAGACCCTATACAGCTAATCCTGCAACTTGTAAAAGAAACAGTCCTGATTCGGGGGTGGGGGGGGGCGTTGTTCCTAAAAGAAACAACAAACCAAATATTATGTACAGTAATGGAGCAATGATTCATCTCAAGCAGGCAGCTGAACTTGGTAGTTCTGGCCATGGGATTCTGTATTTAGAATCATGAAGGAAACAGGAGATAGGGGTAGAGGGTGGGAATCTTCCTCTGCTGCTAAGGAGAATCACTGAGGTCAGACATTTGGCAAAGGAGTCCCTACATGGAGGCCTTAAGGGGCCATTTCCTGCAGCTATGAAAGAAAACTCTGAATTGCACTGAGACTCCAGGATATTAAGGTGCTAAAGCCATGAGCTATCTGCCAAGGAAAGCTTCACAAAAGGAGTAGAACCTGCTCAACAGAGAGAAGTGTGTATGTAACTGAGACACCTTGCAAATAAATATCAAACACCAAACTGACCTAAAGTCTACATAATCTACTGACCTCATATACAACCATTCCCCTTATTTAAAAAAAAGAAAAAGATAAAGTGAACAATGCAATAATTTGACTTGGGTCCTTCCTAACTCAATCTTATCTATTGTTAGAGCCCTATGCAAGTTTTCTTTTTTCAGTCAGTTTTAATAATTTTTGTCTCTTTGGGAATTTTTCTGTTTCATATAACAGCACAGCATACAACTGTAGCTATTTCTTTGGAATATTTTTAAATTTTTTTTTTACTTTTACATATATGAGTGTTTTGCCAAATCTTTAGTGGCCTCCGTATTCTTTGGTGTCACAATCTGAGGAAATACTTTCACAGTAGGTTGTTTTCAAGCATGGAGCCTCTTCAACAGCATTCAAATTAAACTCTCTCCATTTAAACGCAATTTGTAAGGCATGTTGGAGTGGCCTTTGATGATTTAGCCATCTTTGAGTCATTTCTATAAGTAACCCTGAACCCATATTCCTGTAAGTAACCCCAATAAAACTCAGTGGTTCACCAAATTGGACCTTGGTGGTATTCATATTTTGGTCTGTGATGGGTTCCCTACCTGTGTTGAGTAGGCCTGAGTGTTTTGTCTCCCCAGGAAAGCTTTTGACATATATTATGTGGTAAATGTACATATATGGCCCAATGAAATTAATTTATTTAACTGTGCTATTCATGAACTTCTAGCTATCAATAAAGTAAAATGCCAAGATTCTAGATTTCTGTACCTATTTTAAATTTTATATTACAATTTAAATATTTTTATGTGTGTATCTGAGTATATATATATATATATATATATATATATATATATATATATATATGTATACTGTAAGGTCAGAAAGCTGTGTGACTTGGGGAGTCAGTTGGGAGCAAGAGTGAGGTCAAGACATCCAAACCCTGAAAATCTAATCCTGAGATTGGCAGAAATAGGACTGTTTCCTCCTTGCTCTGGGCCTGCATATCCCACCACATGTAAGTCTTACAACCCCACCTCTGCCACCCTTGAGGTAGTCCTGTAGCATAATTGCCAAATTACAAGTTAAACTTTCTCTCTCCCTATAAGGACATGACCATCCAGCAAGCATCCAGAATTACTCTTCATGCAAATGAAGCATTCCCAGCATTTCAGTCCCAGCCAATGATGTACACTCACCCTCAAGACGCCTACCCAATCCCAAGGTTTATATTGCCCTTATAGAGTAACACTGACAATCTGCTCTAACCTTCTGGCTCCTTCTTAGTCTCTGGCTCATTCTGTCTTCACCTATGTCTAACTTGTTCTTTCTTCAACCTGCTTCTGTAAAACTATCCTGGTAAAATTACCTCTTTTCTCTTTCTTTTTTTCTTGGTTTTTCTTATCAGAGTTGACCATATTCTGTCTCTGACTCATTCTGTCAAATCTTTCTCTGACTCATCACTATGTCTGCCACTCAATTAGACATCACTTTCAAACCTCGGCTGCTTCCTTCTACAAACTAAGTTTACCTTTATTGTTAGGGATTAAGAGTGTATACTAGGGGCTGGGGATTTAGCTCAGTGGTTAGAGTGCTTACCTAGGAAGCGCAAGGCCCTGGGTTCGGTCCCCAGCTCCGAAAAAAAAGAACCAAAAAAAAAAAAAAAAAAAAAAAGAGTGTATACTAAAAACTTGTATGTACTTCAGTCAGAGAGAGTAAAGGTGTGTGCTAAGGACTGAGCCACAGCACAACCAGAAATATTTTTTTTTCCAGTAAATAACACAATCTCAGGGTTCACATCGTGATCTAAAATCCTGCAATACAGAATGGCCTTGAATTCAGAGATCTGACATCCTCTACTTCCTAGGTGCTATGATTAAAGATAAATGTTATTACATCTGGTCAATAAATCTGGAATTTAAAGCACATCACAATTTTTCAGTTTCAATTTCAGCTCTATCTCTTCATTTTTCGTCCAGTTGGCCCTGTAGGTTTCACATCCATATCTTTCCTAATAAAGAGTTTGGGGTATATATAAGACTGTACCTCCAAAGAAAAGCTGATTTGCAATCACACTACTCAGGAAACAGAGGCAGGAGAGTAGCTACTTCTGAGTAGCATGGAGGAACTCAATTTGTTTTGTTCCTGTACCTTCTATTTTTGAGACAAGACTTCATGTATGCCAGACTACCCTAGAACTTGCAGCAGACCTGCTACAACTCCCTATTAAGCCCTGGTTTTACAGCATGAATCACCACTTATGGGGCATTGGGGTTTGGTTGTTTTCTTTTCTTTTTAAGACAGGGTCTCATTATGTATCCCCAGCTGGCCTGGAACTTGATATGTAGACTAGGCCTGTTAGGAACTCAAAGAGATCTGCCTGTATCTCCCAAGTGCTAGAATTAACAACAAAGGGCTCCCAATTAAATTTTTTTCTACCTTTGTATGATTAGAGCAAAAAGAAATGGAGTACTAGAACAGCAACTTTTACCATGGCTGTATCAATTTATCACAACAGTACTAAAGACAGTGCTGCCTCAGAGGTACATTAATGGATACTACATTTAGAAGTGAGTGCTCTATTCAGCTGGTGACTAGATTTAGAACCACAAACCTTACTCACACCTATAATTACACACAGTCAAAACTTAAAATCGTATCTAATCATCCTCCCCCCTCAAATTTGGTGGGAGTGTTTGTATATTGGGGATCGAATTCAGTTTCATTTATGCTAGGCTTCTACCCTACCACTAAGCTATGTCCTCAGCTTTTTCTATTGAGACAAGTCCTCACTATGATGCCCAAGTTGACCTTGAACAAACTCTGTAGTGTTCAGGTAGGTCTTTCAATTATGATCCTACCAGTTTACCCTGAAGTGGCTGGATAAAAACTCCTTAGCTCCTAAAAACTCATGGTTTTCTCTTTAGATACTGCATAAGTACAGAACGGCTTAACTATACTTATAAAGATGAGAAAAAACGATCCAATTTTTTTTTATGTGTGTTATAGGATAGGTCCTGGTTTATTTCTCAGAAAGTAAAAGACCTTGCCATGCAAGCCTGATCCCTAGAATTTAGAAGCAGCAAACCCAAAAGTCTCCCTCTGATCTCCACACATGAGGAGGGACATATATATGCCCACACAAACACAGTATTTTCGTTATTATCAGAGAACTACAGTATAGATGCATGCAGAGATGAAGGGGCTATTAACTTTACCAAATCTAAAACATTCGCAAGGAAATATAATGGAATTGAAGACTGACATCAAGTACAGGGTAAATAAAGTAAGCCAAAATATCCAAGAGTTACCTAAAGTGCATTAGTTGTTAAATATATTTTAAAAATGCACTGCTTACATATTTCTGCTGAGGTAGGAGTTAATCTTTGAATATAGCTATCTAGATCTGTACTGTTCGGGAGACAAACTTAAGGTTAGATTCATCTTTTTAAAAAAATATTGAGCGATGAAAAAAGATAAAAGGCAACAGTCACAAGACTTAAATTCAATGCATGCAATTAATCTTCCAGCTCATTGCTTTTCACGTTTGATTGATTGATTGCCTCTGCTTTCCAAGTGCTGGGATTTTAAATTGTGTCTGATGGAAGTCAGTTTTTTAAGCAGAGACTTTTGTTGTTTCCTTGGTTGAGACACATTCTTTAACTTGTTTGCCAAAATTGGAAAAAGATAAGACGAATAAGAAATTGCTTTTTTCCCCCCCTGTTTTTAGACACCTTAAAAATCAACCTCTACCTGAAAGGAGTTCAGCATCAATTCCCTATGTCCCATTATAGTGGGCTACAGAACTATAGTTATAGCACCTAGTGAATGTACTAATAAAAACAAAAACTTTGCTAGAAATATACTGGGTAAACTGGTTAGTGGTGTTTGCTGCATGCTCTCCCAGGAACTACAGGTGAACTGATGAGGTGCAGCCCATTCCCATTGTCTGTGTCAGGTGGGCAGGTACAGTGATGGGGTCACTGTAGACCAGCCATAAATTTCTATACCATGTGTCTATGACCATAACGCTATGCGAACTGCCTGACAGCATGACTGCTGTCTGTCCGCTTCTGTAAACGATGCTTGCTTGCTCCCTGCCAACGCCCATAGCTGCCTTTCTGAGCTCCTTTTTGCCTTTAAAACCTTAAAACAAACTGATGGTCTGGTTGCTCCTCCGCTCCTCTTCCTGGGGTAGTCCTAGGGGTGGTGAATAAAAGTTCCACAAAATGGGACTAATTCAGACTTGATGAGGTGGGGGCGGCGTGTCTTTCATCAGGTACTCCAGAAGGCCACCTACCAAGCTCCGGGAGCCAGTCTTTATTAGCAAACTGGTCCAAACGTTCTACTCTCCCTCTGTCTGTCTGCCTAACACAACTCAGGACCGTAAGCTGCATTTTTTTTCCCCCAGAGCAAAACGACCCCATCACGGTACCTGCTCACCTGACACAGACAAAGGGAATGGGCTGCACCTCATCAGTTCACCTGTAGTACCTGGGAGAGCACGCGCAAAAAGCACTAGCCAGTTCCCCACCCCCACCCGCATCCTCTGCCTCAGGATGAGGCCCGCCTACGCTTCCGGCTTCCCCGCCCCCGGCTACCTCTGCGCTCCACAAGGCCAGTACCCTCCAGGTCCGGCTGGGCACCTGGGTGCACACCTCAACCGGTCTCCGCGGGCCGAGCGCCGCCAAGAAGCCGGCCGCTACGCCAACTGCCTCTGAGCCATCCTGGGCCGGCCGCCCCCAACGTACCTAGAGCGCCGCCGGTCCTCAGAAGCCCTCAGCGAGAGCTGAGACCCCAGACAAAATGACCCCCGGTTGGGCCGGAGATAGACTAAATCTCCCTCCCTCCGCCCTCGGGCCGCCTGCCAGCCAATGACAGCGCGAATATAAGAGAGCCCAGCCAATCACAGCGGTGCTGGGCGGGGAGCAGCGCGGCTGAGGGAAAGGTAAACTGACTGAAGGAGCGCCTCCTTCGCCTGACCGGAGCTTCTGGCAGCGCACTCAGCGGGGCCTGTGAGGCAAGCGGGCGAGGGAAGCGTGGCGCGAAGATTTCAATGGTGTTTGGGAAATTATTACTAATGAAACCTTTTCCACAGAAACAAGCCTCGGAGGAAAAGGGTTGTGGATTCCAACTGTGACAATTCCGCTGGCTTGGAACCCCGGGATGGCGATTGGCCAGTGACCTGTGAATTCCAGGTACCACAGGGGACTCAAGACTGCTGCTTCAGGGAGCCTTCACTGACATTCTGTGGAGCCTTTATATCCATAGCTCAGTTCAGAGAAGGAACTAAGGAACCATAAAGAACACTGTTTCTCATCAGAGCCAGATGTTCAGTGGAGACAGAAAGTTTCATAGCCAAATTGGGGCTGTTTGCAAAATGTCCTTGACTGGCTAAGCTGCATTGCTGAGGTGCGGGAGGAATCAGTTTACCTGGTGTGACAGTATTCTTTCACACACAACCCAACGCAGGACATATGGGAAAGTCCATTATTTACATGCTATGCCTAGATGGTCCACTTCCTTAATCTCAGCAAGTGGGAGGCAGGGAATGGCTGATCTGGGAAGGTTGCAGGCCACTCTAGGTGAACTCCAGGCCCACAAATCTCAAAATAAATGAATAAAAATGTCATTACCCTTGTGGTTTGCTCTGGAGTTATCTGTATTTTGATGCTAATTCCACTGCCTCAAGGACTTTTGCCTAGTCACATACTCAGGACTCACATGACTTCACCAGAAACTTCTCCCCATTTAATTGTAAAATACAGGTGAGGGCAGGTACAGGATTGGAGGAGGCCTGTCATTGGATGAAAAGGAAGGATGGACGATGGCCGGGAGAAAAGTTTGAAGGAAGAGGAGGCGACTGGAAGGGAAAGAGGGAGAGACAGAAGGGACAGGGAGAGTAGCCCATAGACAACATGGAAGGTGATGTTAAGATTCTACTCTGTGTATTTGATGTTCTTAAAGGGATGGATGTGTACTGGGCTTTGTATGTTTAGGTGGGCAATTATATCTTATCAATTGGGTCAAAGGTTATTGTGTTGTATGTTCTTTCATGTGTAGATTTAAGTGTAAGGGAGTGTGGGGCGGCTGGTCTGGATCACCACGGAGTTGAGATGTGTGTTTCTGGCATGGAAACCTGCCTTGGGAACTAGATAGGTAGAGAGAGAGAGAGAGAGAGAGAGAGAGAGAGAGAGAGAGAGAGAGAGAGAGAGAGAGAGAGGCCTTCAGCAGTGTGATATGGGATGGAGCAAAGTGGGTGAGACACTTTGCTGACTGAGAATTAAGATATCCAGCAGATATCTTGGGGCACCACAGTGTCCGACCTAGTGGGGGATAAAACACAGCATTTTAATTTTTTTAAATTATTTTTACAACACACATTGCAGTGACATATGTCCTTGTGATGGTTTGTATATGCTCAGTGCATAGAGTGGCACTGTTAGATGTGGCCCTGTTGGAGTAGGAGTGTCACTGTGGGTGTAGGCTTTAAGTTCCTCCTCCTAGCTGCCTGGAAGCCAGTATTCTGCTAGCAGCCTTCAGATGAAGATGTAGAACTCTCCCAGCTCTGCCTGCACCATGCCTGCCTGAATGTTGCCATGCTCCTGCTTTGAGAATAATGGACTGAACCTCCGAAACTGTAAGCCAGCCCCAGTTAAATGTTGTCCTTTATAAGAGTTGCCTTGGTCATGGTGTCTGTTCACACCAGTAAAACTCTTAAGACAGAAGTTGGTACTAGGGACTTCAGTATTGCTGTGATAAGCCTGACCATGCTTTTGTTTGGAAGAATGTGGATTTGGGGATTTTGGAGTTAGAAAGCAGTGGAATGCTTTAAGTGGGGCTTAATGGTCTATCCTAGTAGGAATATAGAAGACTTTGTTGCAGAGATTGATTTGAACTTTGCAGACCTGGCCCAAGAGGGTTCAGTTGAGAATTTCAGTATGTGGCCTAGAGACTGTTTATGTGGAATTTTGGTGAAGAATGTGTCTGCTTTTTGCCCTTGTATGAAGAATCTAGCTGAGGCTAAGATAAGAGATTTATACTAATTACACTGACAAAGGAAGTCTCAAAAAAAAAAAAAAGGCTTAGCAGAGACTTTGTTCTCTGGTTAAGTCTCATGAAGAACATTTTGAATAAGCATAGCAAGCTTAGAAAGGAAAAATATAAAATGTATGGTTTGAGTATTAAAAAGACACCAGGAAGTGAAATGGAGCTGAATCCTGTGTTCAAAGATATTAAATTGAAATAAGGGAGTGGTAGCATTAGGGCAGATTCCACCCAGCTAAATTCAGGTCCCTGCTTGGTTAGGGTCAAGAAACTTAAGCTTTTCTAGGTAAAGAAAAGCTTAAGTCCAGCTTGTTGGACCACACCTTAATCCCAGTGTTTAGGAGACAGGCATGCAGATCTCTGAGTTCAAAGTCAGTCCACAGAGCAAGTTCAGGACAGCCAAGCTTAGGCAGTGAAGGAGTTAGAAAACAGAAAGCTGGTGATACTGTAATAGAATAAGGAAGTGGGGTGGGGACCATGTTCCAGCCCCAGCAAGCAGCAAAACTTGGCAGCTTTGGCCACATGGCTCTGGATTTAGAGTTCAGAATAGAAGGGACTACTGGGACAATTAATGCTGGTTAACTGGAGTTAAGAAATTAGTGGTGAGGGCTGGAGAGATGGCTCAGTGGTTAAGAGCACCCAACTGCTCTTCCAGAGGTCATGAGTTCAATTCCCAGCAACCACATGGTGGCTCACAACCATCTGTAAAGAGATCCGATGCCCTCTTCTGGTGTATCTGAAGACAGCTGCAGTGTACTTATGTATAATAAATGAATAAATCAAAAAAAAAAAAAAGAAATTAGTGGTGATTAAGAAGAGACCAGCATCACTGAGGTGAACGTGAAAGATCCCCGTTCGATGTTAGTATAGCTATTTCTTAAGAATAAGAATCCTTTAAGCTGGCCCTTGCTTATCCCCTAGACATTAGACAATAGACCAGAAAGTACAGAAAGCACATTCTCACCCACTCTCTAGGAAGCTGCCGGACCATAAGAACAGATGGTATAGATCATATTTACTGCAGGGCAATTACAAGGCAGGAAACATCTCCGGGAAGCTGACTGACCACTATAGATTGTGCCCCAGGACGGGGCACCTCTTGTCTTTACATCAAGACTGGGTCCCATGTGTTGGTGGGGTGGTGGGTGTTCTCAGGACTGGAGCGAGAGTCTCCTCTATCTGAGGGTCTTTCAAACTCTTCTGGGAAGTGTCTTCTATGAAGACAAAGAAGCTGTGTTCCGTTGAGCCAAGCTTGTACCTTGTGCTGCAGCTGTACTTGGTAATGTGTAAGAGTCACCCAGATAGTACTGGTTTTGAAGCACGAAGGGCACCTAAGACCTGACACTGTGAAAAGCCATGGAAGGCCATCGGTGAAGGTGCAGCCTCAGTTGTACTTGACAGCATGAAGGAGCATGCAAAGGATTTGAGGCTTGGCACCATGAAGAGAGTCTATGAGAGGCTATTGGTGAAGCCTGGTTGCAGTTGAAGACCCCAGTGTATTGGAGATGCCAGCACCATAGGATGATCACCAAGAGCAGCAGCAGCAGTGGAGTGGATCAACCTGAGCTTAGAGTGCTGCAGAGGGCAGAGCTGGAGAAGGACACCAGCCCTTTGGAGGAGCCCAGAAGATCATGTGTGGATCACAGACATTGAAACAAGAAGCTATAACATTGATCCCAAGATGTTCAAGATGCCAGAGCTATAGGCCATCTGCTGAGGAAAGCTGCTAACCAACCTGGGGGAAAGAAGTTTGTTGCAGTTAACAAAGATGAGAAAGGAGCTGGAGACATGAAGACTTCCTTGACAGGAGCTGGAGACATGAAGACTTCCTTGACAGGAGCTGGAGACATGAAGACTTCCTTGACATCAGACGTGGAGGTGCAGAGTTTGCACTTTGCCCAGCTGGTTCCTGTCTTGCTTTGGGGATTACAGTTAAGTGATCAGATGAACTTTGAATTTTGCACTTTTAACATTGTTGAGATTGCCATAGACTGTGGGGACCTTTGAAGTTGGACTAAATGTATTTTGCATTATGCTATGTTTAGGTATGACCTCCATAAACTCACATATGTTTGAACAGGCATATGGGAGCCAGGGAGTGGAATGTGATGGTTTATATATAGTCAGCCGAGGGAGTGACACTAGTAGAAGGTGTGGCCCTGTTGGAGTAGGTGTGTCACTGTGGGTGTGGGCTTTAAGTCCCTCCTCCTAGCTGCCTGGAAGCCAGTATTCTAGCATCTTCAGATGAAGATGTAGAGCTCTCAGGTCCTCCTGCACCATGCCTGCCTGGACGCTGCCATGCTCCTGCCTTGAGGATAATGGACTGGACCTCTGAACCTGTAAGCCAGCCCCAATTAAATGCTGTCTTTTATAAGACTTGCATTGATCTTTGTGTCTGTTCACAGAAGTAAAACCCTAACTAAGACAATCCTCATTACTGAATTTTCGGGTGTCAGCTGCTTAAAGTCTTCTATGCCACGTGGCCCTGTGGGCAGAAGAGATGGTTCAGTGTTTTAGAACACTTGTCCTCATGCAGAGAATTCAGTTTCCAGCACTCCACATCAGGCAGTTCACAACTGCCTGTAATTTCAATTCCAGGGGATCCAAAACCCTCTGGCTTCTGAGGAAACTTGTATGCATTTGATACAAATAAATTCATGAAAGGACACTCCCATTTATAAAAAAAAATTTAAAAACATGGTCTTGTTATCTAGAACCAAGGTTCACTGTATGTGTGTGCTACATGCCAGATTTGGCTACTCATCCTCAGGAAGCCAACTAAGGGAGCCAAATACATTTAGAAAAGAAGAAAATATTTATTCAATATGGTCACAGTGGGAAGAGGGACAAAGAGATCCCTAGACTCCCCTAGGTCAGTCTTCAGGGTATAATGGGGATGCAGCTGTGTTAGCTCAGTTTGTTCTGTGGAGCAGGCAAGAAATTGACTGACTGGGAGAAACTCTCAACCAATATATGAGAAAGCCATAAGGCTGCAAGTCAGAAAGTTGCAGGAGACAGGCTCCTAGACTGAGTCAGATTTAGTGAAGCCTGATGCTTAATAATATCTTCTTGGGGAAGACTGCCCTTATGGCCTGCTGCCCTGCAGTTGTGTAACAGTTTTTTCCAAGACTGAAACATTCCGTTATGTTGAGAAGCTTATCAAACAGAAGTTAAGCAAATCAAAATAGTTTCAGGAAGTCCCTGAAACTGACTAGATTTACTAGGCCCCTCCCTGCTAAAATAAGCATTAAAAGTTGAGGGTCCCTCTGAGACTAGCTGAACAGACCTTTAAAGAAGACTCAAAAAGCTGTTTCTAATATCCCCAACATAACTGATTCCCAATAAAAGTTCTATTGCTTTTCCAGAGGACCTGAGTTCAATTCTCAATATATGTTACTGGCTTACAATCTATAATGAATTCAACATTAAATGACATAACACGAATAAAATGGGGTGGTTTAAGTATGAATGACCCTTGTGGGCACATTTAGTTAAATGCTTAGTCACCAGGGAGTGGAACTCTTTGATAGCATTAAAAAGATCAGGAGGTATGACCTTGTTGAAGGAAGCATATCACTGGAGGTACACTTTGGGGTTTCAAACACCCATGCCAGACCCAGGTTCTCTGTCTGCCTATAAAGCTCTCAGCTACTGCCCTAGCAATATGCCTATCTTCTTTCTGACATTGTGCTCATAGACTAACTCTCTGAAACTCTAAACAAGGCCCCAGTTAAATGGCTCCATGCTGGGTGTGGTGATGCATACCTTTAGTCCCAGCCACTTGGGAGGCAGAGGCAGGCAGATCTCTGCAAGTTTGAGGCCAGCCTGGTCTACAAAGTGAGCCCAGGGCAGCTAGGGCAACTACACAGAGAAACCTTGTCTTGAGAAACATAACCAAAAAAGCTTCCTTTTCTAAGAGTTGCCTTGGTCATGGTGTCTGAAGGGATTGGTATCAGCCCAAGACACTTCAAGACAAAGGAGATTTATTTGCCCCAGGATGATAAAAGAAAGGGTATAAGAGACAAAGACAGGAGATAGAGGATGAGGGAGAGGGGGAAGGGATATCTATCCTGGTGAGGGGTTTGGGAAAGGCAACACAGGACTGCCTCTGGATAGAGTGAAGACAGATGTGGCCCATAGGCAGATGGTGGCTTATAAAGGTAAAGGGTGAACCCCTATGTTAGGATGAGGTGTTTAATTTTAATTGGGCATGTTATTTAAGTGAGCCAAAGGGGCCTTTTGCTCTTTTTTGTTTTGTTTGTGGAGCCGAGGACCTTATGCTTGCTAGGCAAGTGCTCTAGCACTGAGCTAAACCCCCAACCCCAAAGGGGGCAAAATTGCTGGACTTCAGTACTTTGATAACTAGACCTGAGTAATCAGTCTTAGGAGGGGGGAGAGGAGGAATGGACCAAATAAGGGAATCTAAGTGCAATCTGAGGGATTTTAACAAGGAAGAGGGAATGGGGGAGAAGGGCAAGACCTGCTGGGGCCATGTTTGCCGCGATTGGGCTGCCTAGAATTCCTTCTTCACAGCAATATGAAATGGAGTTTTGTTTTTTTTGTTATTTTTTTTGAGACTCAGTTACGTCATATTTATCTGGAAGCCATCTTATGTATAAGAGGTTGTTTTACTGAGAACAGACACATGGTGACTTTTTTTCTGGAAGCAGCCTAGAAAAGGGGCATGTGAGGTTTTGCTAGAGCAGATACTTGAGAACACAGTTGGAAGGGGTATAAATATCACCCAGCAGAGAGTGGACGATGCTATGTGGTATTGGTTCACCTTTCTACTCTGCTGCTCATCATTTGTTGTATGCAGAACTTCTCATATTTTGGCAGCCTCTTGTGGCTTCCATGGACTCGGGCTAATCTGTAGAACCTTGGGGTTTCTTCTTGATCAAACTGCTGTTGCCGATTCATAAACGGTTCTTGTGAGTGGATCAAGCTGCTGCTGCTAAATCTCATGAACTGAACTACTGACACCACAGATTGGATTTGCTATTTCTAAACAGGTCCACATCCTTCTTTGCCCTATTAACCTTCCCTTTCCACTCTGGTGGGTGGTACGCTAAAAGGGAGGTTAAAGCATTTAAGTACACTTATTAAACTAAGGTTTTAAAAATATAAGCCTACAGAACAGAACAATACCGAAGATAAAGTATGATTATGATTTTGTGTTCCAGCACCGTTACTGGCTTACAATGGTCTGTGTGAATAATATATTAAATGATTATTATGATTAATATAAAGCATGATTATTATGGTTATTTTAACAAGATTATGGTTCCAGGTATTACTATGAATCAGTATTATGTAGACTATCTCTGGTCATCCATCTCTTCTGATTCAAGGAGATATCCTCATTAATGTGGGTAAATCTCAACTAATTAACTCAAGGCCTTAATAACAGAAAGAGATTTGCCAGATTACCAGGACTTCTACCTCCACATTTTGCTGAGTTTCCAGGTTGCTAGGCTGTCTTTCTCTGCCTCCCAAGCACTGGAAATAAAGATGTACAGTCCTTTGCCTGGCTCACAGCATCAATTTGTTTCAATTTGTAGATTTCTCTCAACATTTTAAATTTGACAGTCCTCCCACAGCTACATGAGCTAATATTTGTAAATCTCTTTTATATGTACATGTATTTACTATACTAGTGTATATAAATGTCCTATTGGTTCTGTTTCTGTGGGGAATTTTACTTTTGTGTGGTGGTAGGATAAGGTGGGTATATGTGTCATGATACGTGTTCAGAAGTCAGAGAATTTTGTGGAATAAATTCTACATATCAAATTCAGGTTACCAGGCTTTTGAAGTGCGTACGGTTACTCACTGAACTATGTCACTAATACTTTCTGGGGGAATATCCTGATAGAATTCTAAAACTCTAAATGTAAATAAAACTGTCATTTTATGACTATTGGAGATAGAGGGATAGAAATGATCAGAACCCTTGCAGGATATCTGGAAATATAAAGCTTTATACTATCTTGCCACAATGGATCACTGGAATGTAGTGTAATGATTTGTTTTTTACTATACTATATTGTATGTCCTCCAGGAATGACACGGCTGTGGCCCTGAAGAAAATCTGCACAAGATCAGACCTGCTAATATTACATCATTTAGTGGGGTTAAGTTCCTAAGGTCATACTCCTCCACATAGGTACAGTTAACAGTTGCTAGGGAAGAGGGATTCATGAGGTTGCTCCCTTCTCTGAAGAGAAATGGCAGTTAATTTAACAGTTGTGGGAGTGGGAGCAGGGAGAACTTACCAGGCTCTACTCCACTCTAAGGATCTTTTAACAGTTAACAGTTGCCAGGAGAGTTGTTTTTCTTTAGTGATATAGATGCCCAAAAGTCACATATACTTCTGTAAGTAACTCCAATTGAACTGATTTATTCACCAAGTGGCAGCTGGGTGAAAGTGTTTGTTTTCATTGTTGGTGCCATAAGTGGAGTGAATCAATAGACTTTTGTTTACATCTCTTCAGAAAAAGCACATAACACATTACACCAAAGGACATACTTTAGAAAGCACTGACAGGAAGGCAAAAAAAGTTAGTGAGGATTTCTATGTAAGGTAAGGAACACTACAGAGCTTTGGCAAATAAAGTTTTGTTATAACAGAGCATGCATCTTAACTGATCATACATGTTAGATCAGGATTGATGGATGCAACGTGGAAATAAAAGCAAACATCCCCAAAAGCAGAATTTTAATCAGAACTGAAGAGCTGCAGTCACTCAATGGGAGAAGAGGGATCTTGTGGTTTTGTAGTGTACTAGGTCTCTAAACTATAGTTCCGTCATGTTGTCAAAGCATTCTTTAGAAAACATTTTAAGTGCTAAAGTTATCTTGATTAAACTGGTCACTGGTCACAACCACCAGTTATAAATTTCTATACAATGTGTCCCTGACCTCAAGGTTATTCCTTAAGCCTGATGCTTAACGGCTACCTCCCCACTTGGATCCCTCAGGCACAGTAATTAAAACTTAAAACAGAGCCTTGGCTCTCACAAAAAAAAAAAAAAAAAAAAAAAAAAAAAAAAGGATTAAAGAGCAGCAGAAGTTAGAAAAGTGCTATGAGACTTGATGTCACTTCTTTTGGAGACCGTCTTCATTATAGCCCTGTTTGTAGGCCAGGCTATCCTTAAAGTCACTGAGATACATCTGCCTCTGCCTCCTGAGGCAATAGCCACTTTTTAGCATCTGTTAAATAAGACACAGATCAAGGACCAGAGAGCAATTATTGATTGAAAAAGGAATAATCTCATTTCAGTAGTCACATGAAATGATAGAGAAAATGAGTCTTGACAAATCAGTTTCTTTTTACTTCTGTCACTCAGGTTTGGAGTCTTCCAAGCATTCTGAAGGCTGAGGAAGGAGGATCATGAGTTTGGACAATCTGGACATATCTCAACCCCAAACTACCCCAACAAGATCCAGGCTATAATATAACTCATTGGTAGAATACTTGAATATTATGCACATGTTCCTGAACCACAAAACAAATAAGTTGTAACACACAAGTGATTTTCTTCTAAACAAAAGGTTTCCCATATTTATTATTCAACTACTGAATGAACCCACAAGAGCACAGAAAGAAAGAAAACATTCCTAATGAACATACTCAGCTGTCCAGACAATGGTAATGCTGTGATCCTGGTACAGTATGTTAATGATAACCCTCAGACAGCTTAGTAAGTACGTGTGGTGTGTGGTTCCTTATAGACCCAATTTGGTTCGTCTCCAGTGTCTCCGCTTGGAGTTGTACATGATTTTATTGCCGGTTTTCATCTGAATCCATTGTGGAATCGGACGATTTTGCTTTTGTTTCTTAGCCAGGAAGCGCTTGATTCTGAAGGTCTTGTGAGAAGCCATGGCGAAGAACAAAGTCAGACAGGCACACACTGTGTAAAAGAGATGGGCAAGAACTTAGTCATTAAAACAATGAAAGAGACAATCAAAAGAACAAGTGAAGCACCCAGAACACTTGATCCAGAAATGGTGGTCACACACCAAAAACTCCACTAAGAATCCAATAATGAACACACAGTCCTCAAGGTTGTCCTGTGCAATATGAGACCCAGCCTAAAAAAAAAACCAGAAACAGGGAGTAGGGAGGAAAAGAAGTTTCTCAATTAGTCAATTCAGTCAGGCAAAGATTTTGATAATCAGAAAAAGGTTTGTACTAAGTAATTAATTTTCTTCATGAATTAAGGAATTTGCAGAAATGTATATCTAAGAATGACCTAGGAAATTTGTCCTATGCTTTGTAAGTTAAAGAATTTTAAACCTGCATGTGTATGTATAAATGGAGAGATGGCTCAGTGGTTAAGAGCACCGACTGCTCTTCCAGAGGTCCTGAGTTCAAATCCCAGCAACCACATGGTGGCTCACAACCACCTGTAATGGGGTTGGGTGTGTCTGAAGACAGCTACAGTGTGCTTATATATATTAAGTAAATAAATAAATAAAATAAATAAATCTTTAAAAAAATCTTTGAGTGCTAAAATGATCAACTATTTTTTTAACTTTACTATACCAAATTTAGTTTTAAAACTGTCAAACAAACCACCTAATTTTGATAAATGCAATGATTCATTTTTATTTGAGTAATTCAAGTGTGCTACAAAACAAAAAGATGAGCCAGGCGTGATAGTCTATGATTAATACCAGTATTCAGTAAGCCAGTAAAGATCTCTACTGAGTTCAAGACCAACCTGATTTATCTACATAGCAAGATTCCAGCCATCTTGCCAGTGACGGCTATAAAGTTAGAGCCTGTCTTGGGAGGAAAAAAAGGATCATTTTTCTTTTGTTATCAAAATAATAATTTGATGGTGTATAGTTGAAAAATAGAGACAGGGGGTTGAGGATTTGGCCCAGTGGTGGAATGCTTGCCTAGCAAGCACAAGGCCCTGGGTTCGGTTCCCAGCTCCAAATTAAAAAAAGGGGGGGGGGGGGGGGGAGGAAAAATAGAGACAGAGAAGGCTGGAGTTAAAAAGTACTTGTTCTTCCAGAAGACCCCAGTTCAGTTCCCAGCACCCACATGGCAGCTGACAAACATCTGTAACTCCAGTTCCAAGTGATCTAACACTTCTTCTAACCTCTGTGGGACCAGGCACACAGGGCACATACATACATGCAAGCACTCATACACATTAAAATACATGTAAAACAAGAATTAAAGGAGACAGAGTGCTGAAATTCTCCTTTACCACAAAGGTACCTTCAAGTAAGTAACTTTCCCCACACTGAAATCAAGATCTATTTTCTCTTCTGAGATTTTATATTCATTGCCTAGCCTTTTCCAATGGAAAAGAAAAATGACTGATAGACTAAGCACGGGCTCCCCTAATGTGCCATTTGCGGTGGCTTCACTAAGACTTCACCCCACCCACCCTCACAGCCTCATATATTTGAATGTTTAGTCATCAGGGAGTAGCACTATTTTGAAAGCAATTAGGAGGGGTGGCCTCATTGAAGGAAGTGTGTCACTGTAGGTGAGCTTTGAATGTTCTAAGCCCACAGCAGACCCAGTGTCTGTCTCTGCTGACAGATTAAGTTGTAGCTCTTACTTAGCTACTCTTCTAGCACCTTCCTACATACCACCATGCTCCTGGTCATGGCGATAATGAACTAAGTCTCTGAAAATATATGCAAGCCCCCATTTTTATACTAGTTTGGGGATCTCTTCACATTTGTAAAGTCAGGAAGGTCAGGGACACAGGTCAGGATGAGCTATATAAGCCTTGGCATAGGGAAAAACTAATAGGATTAAATTAAGTGGAATTAAGAGCTTAGTTTGGCATATTAATATCTATATGTAATCATATAGCTCTTGGGAGGTAGAGGCCAGAGGATCAGTAAGTCTAGCTGTACAATATGAGTTTTTCTTTTCTCATACTCAAACAAGGAAGAATGGAATTAAATTTCACCTTTCATTGATCCCAGAGGTCTACCTATCCCTTGCCTTCTGATTGACAGGTGGGATTAAAGACACATGCTACCTGGCTTATGGGTATATTTTGAAACCAACATAAATTTATCACTGTAGCACTGTTATTGTTTAAATTGCTTGTGAGAGGGGGTTGGGGATTTAGCTCAGTGGTAGAGCGCTTGCCTAGGAAGCGCAAGGCCCTGGGTTCGGTCCCCAGCTCCGAAAAAAAGAACCAAAAAAAAAAATTGCTTGTGAGAGGGTCTAATGTAGCTGGTATGACCTCAAATTCTAAGTACGAAAGATGCCTTTAACTATGGATCCTCCTGTTTCCGTTTGTGTATAAGATGGTGACTTTCAGCCTGTCCCTTGCCTAGTGTGGCAGCTCCTTTGAACACAAAGATACCAACCACTGTAAGGCTCAAAGTGATAAAACTATAAAAGACAGCAGTACACGAAGACTATATGGACACAAAGCATAACAAAACTGTCTCAAAACAAAAGGCCCCACACTTACTGAACTTACCAACAAACGCAAGCCTTAGCACCTTCAACTGGACCCCATCTAAAAAGCCTGCCATGGTGACAGGACCACTGATGTGTCATCAGATCAGACAAGGCCTTCCTGCCCTGTGTACTAACCAACCAGGTCTGGCCCTCCATCTCACCTAAAAAGTCCCATGCCTCTGTGGCTTATTCTGTAAGCCTCCAGCAGTTCTCCAAATGTGTTCCTTAATATTTTACTTGACCAACTGCAATGACTCACTGCATGTTTATCAGCCATTGGAGTGATTCTACTATGTATCAAAAAGTATGAAAAGTTGTCATCTCAGCCTTCATTTTCTGTTTTACTTCAGTTCAGACTCCTGCTTGATTCCCAAATGCATGGTAATCACTCCTTTTTCTTGTATCACATCTCTCAAAACTGGTGATGACGACTAGTTAGGCTTTAACACACTTCGGAGGACACTGGACATGTGATCAACCTTGTATAAAACCAAGGAAAAACCAAGGACTGAAACTGAAGTACTCTTTAAATACTAGTCACAGGATCAGGACCTAAATCACAGGAAGACATGGCAACCTGAATTGTGTAGACGGTTCTAACTAAATATCTAAATCCTATTCCAAGTCCCACGTGTTAAAACTGTCAGAGATTGTCTAATACACAAGGGGCCATCGTTAGTTCCTTCTGTAAAATCAATCCGAATGGGGCTGCATGGCTGAGGATGTAGTTGGGGTGGTAGTTGTGTAGCGGACAGGAAATCTCCTCTACATAGTCAAAGTAGAAGTGGATCAAGAAAGAGGGCAAAATCATCACTGGAATTGTTTGTAAGGTAAATAAAAGGGCTGAGGAAGAGAGGTGGGAAGGGACCACAACCTGAACACAGGAGAAAAACCACTACAAAGACCTAAAACGAAATTACTGGGCTTTTTAAAAACAACTAATTGCCATATAGTGTTTCCTCTTACCTCCTCCCGGTGAGTCTAAGCCAGTGGATTAGAATAGCTTGGAAAGGCAGGACAGAGTTGAGTGCCTGACTCTGCCAGGTTCCCTAGAAGAAAAAAAACAAGAGTTTCCTTAGCAATGAGGCGCAGGCCTTGAGCCCCAAAGCTGAGGTGGTGGCCCTGGCCCAGGCCGAAATGCCGCCCGCTCACCCACCTGTGAGCGCTGCACAGCCGGAGCCCAGGACCACACACCAGGATAGCGGGACGGCCTGGCAGTTAAAAGAATGGCCGCCACCGGAAATCCGGTAAAGCCTCGTGGCTAAGTGGGTGTTGTAAGTACGCAGGCGCAGATTACGTAACGTCTGTAGGGCTAGCTTCCGGGTAAGAAGACTTCTGGGGCTGAGCCTTGGTGCCTTGAGCTTGTTAACCTTCCCAGGATGACCGTTAGAACTGTTAATGCTTTAGGAGCTTGGGATCCTGAAACTACCACATATTATTGTGCAGGACGGAAGTGCCTAATTCACTAGTATAGCAGGAATACTGCTCTCCACCCCCAAGACTCAAAATGTTTACTAGTTGTGGGTTATCTGCGGATAAAAGGGCTGCAGGCATGAAAGGAGATAGAAAATAACATGTTATGTGCCGTAGTGGCTCTTGTTCATAATCCTGATATATGAGAGGTAAAAGAGAAAAAAAGTCCAAGGTCACTCTTGGCCACACATAGCAAATGCCGAGTCAGCCTGGGCTACATAAGACCCTGCCTCAAAAAGCTAAACCACATGTTAAAGCCACGTGTACGATCCATGCCCGTAACTAAGGCCGGGAACGAAGATTGACAAAGCTGGTGAAGAGTCCAGCAAAGGCTTCTGACCTCAAACCCATACTTACAAATAACCACAAAAAGTGGCGTTCTGCCAAGAATCATAGGTTCTACAGTAGATTCAGTCCGTTGATTTGGGGGCTCTATGTAATGTAATATAGGCACTTTGTGCTAAGTTATAGCTCCTGTGTCCAGTGTCTCTGACTCACACCATGTTGTCTAAAGATAAACTGGACCCTATTAAAGGGAAAAATATCTCCATCTGACATGGAAGCTTCCCACACTCAACGGGACCTGATAGCACAGGTAGTTCCTGTCTGAAACCATGACTCAAAGGTAGATTTCAGCATAAGTGTTCCGTATCTGAGACTGGGGTAGAACAAAGCCAGTAGGTTTTCCACTGGATGCCATCCTGATAGTCATTTTTGCTTTCAAAGCCCACAGAGCCTCACCCAGCAGTGCCTCAGTGCACAATCCTCATTCTCTTGGACAGCTTGTCTATTAGAGAACAGTCTGCTTCTGTGAATTGGAATTATGCTCATGTTTCTTTGTCACATGATCTCAGGGTTTCTTGGTAGGTAATTTCCAGGGTGAGAATTGGTGGGATTTCAAGTTCTGAGCTTGGGTCCAGCTCAGTGATTGGAGGGTTTCTTTGGCAAGCTTGGGGATTAGTAGGATTTTGTTTCTTGGCCCTTGTACCTTGTATCAGGGTGATTTCCCCCCCCCCCCCTTTGGCCTTTTCCCACTATACTGCTCAGACCGATCGATCTAAGCCAATTTTTATTAATCTTTATTAGCTAGCTGGTGATTATGCTGGGTGTTCAGGATCCCAGTGTAACCCCAAGTCTTTCTCGGGGTTTAGCACAGAAATGCTTTAGTTAGCAAGAACAGTTAGCCAGAAGCAGAACGACAGAATCCACAAAGCAAGCTCATACATTTAGAGACTCTCCCATAACTATGGACTTTGATGGGTTAGACGTTTATTTTTGTTTCGGAGGGTGGTACTGTCTACCTGCACAGTTTCACAGCCTAAATGGTACTTCTATCATGGAGTCAGTTGTGCTAATGTATGGTGACCTACAAAGTTCAGGGCGCCTGTCACAGCTCCTTTTTGTACTAATGTACTTTCTAGCCTATTACCTTAGCCTGCATGGGGCTGGGGGAGGAGCTTAAAGTTCTACATCTTCTTCCAAGGGGAACAAGGAGAAGACTCTAAAAGCCCACCACCACAGTAACACACTTCCTCCAACAAGGCTTACCTAATAGTATCACTCCCTGTGGGCTAAGCATTCAAACACATGAGCCCATGGGGGCCAAACCTATTCAAACCACCACATCCACCCCAGTGGTCAACTATCTTGGGCAAGGGCATCTAGTTCACGATTAACTCAGTCTGCATTAACTCCAAGGTTTTTCTGGCCTTGTACTTCTTCTCCTGGTGTTAACTGTCCCCTTGAAACTAACAAGACTTTCCCCACTGCCCGGTGTTCTTTGTCTCCTAAAGGCAGCCCAGCAGTTTGATTATACAAATAAACTTTTCTTTCTACTCACAGAGTGGTTTGGTTCAGTGGTTTTACTGCACTCCTCTCTCAAAGGAAAGGCCGGTCAGTCCTAAACTCAGGTGTCCAGTGCTGCCAAGACAGGAGTCCATTGCATTTTAGAGATGTCTGGCCATACTGGTTATTGTTGTGCTTCATAGGCATCACAGCGGGTAGGAGTAGATATTTAACCACTGCTGTTCAGAAAAACAAACAGCAAAACATAATGCCTCACAGTGCAGAGTCCAGACCACTGTGGTCCATACCTTTAAATATTCCAGTCCTTGTCTTCCCCTTTTGTAACAGCTCTTAGACTGGAAAGGAGAGTTACCGAAGCACTGCCAAAAATAAAGGTTTGGTTTTTCTTAATTCTTTTAAGTTTAGTTTGAAGGGTCTTTTCCTGATAGTATCAAACTGTCCACACACACACACACACACACACACACACACACACACGCAGGCACGCAGGCACGCAGGCACGCACGCACACCATACATAATGTTTGGAAAATATAAACAATATGATCCCTTAAGTTTTTTTTTTAAGCATCCTTCATATTACTGTCCTCCTTTTCTTCTCTCTGTATTGACCTCCCCAACCCCAAGAGCGATGACAGCCCCCCGCCCACATTTGTTTCATTTTCCTCTTCATATCTCTGTGTTCTGCTCCTCCTGGTTTCAGCATCACTCTACATTCTATACTCACATCTGAGTTGGGAACCACGGAAGAGAGAACATTTATCATTTGTCTTTCTGCATCTGGGTTACTATAAGGGTTTTTTGGACACCTGGGTATCTTGGCAATCAGGAGTCAAGGAATACCACAAAGTCACACTATGTAACAAATCTCACACAGAGATTTACTGGGGAGAAACAGTGCAGCCACCTCTGAACAAGAGGGTTGGGCAAAAGAGAGTCTTTTTAGGGTTCTTGGTTCATCAATAGTGAGCTAGTGGAAAAGTACAGCATGGCTACTTTGGCCAACAAAGCTGAGTCACAGGGGAGGAAACCAGGGGCAGGGTATTTTTCCTTGACCCTGGTCCCTACAGTCACCTCACTCAATGTACTATTTTCTAGTTCCATGTAACTGCAGATATTATTTTCCTTTACAGCTGAGTGTATATGCACCACAGTTTCATCATCCTCTCATCAGCTGAAGGATAGGTAGATGTTGTGAAAAAATTTCCTCCGAGAGTGAAATATTCCATCATGCAGGGAATGTTCTTTAAGCCAGGAGGTAAACCAAAATAGCTTCAGGAAGTCCCTGAAACTGATCAGATTTTCTTGTTCCTCCCTCCCAGTAACATAAGTGGAGAATCCCTAGCAGACAAAGGAAAGCAAGGTGCAAAGACCCCTCTGAGGATAGCCTGGGAGAAACAGAAACTGGCCAACCTACCTGGAAAAGGTTCAGACTAGAGATAGTCTCTTGGAAAGGACACTATCCAACCTGTTGCGCTGCCTGCAGGCTATGCAGTGTACTCCAGATTCCCAAGATTTTGCCAGCTGTCACCAGGCCTTGGTGATACAGCTGTCTTTGAGTTTTTTCTGCTCCTGTAGGTAATCAAGCCCCTCATCCGTATTCCTGCAAGTAACCCCAATGAAACTTGTGGATGCACCAAGTTGGACTTTGATGGTGTCTGTACTTTGTTTTGGCATGGGATCCCTGTTATGAAATATAAAGCAGTGAGGGGGTGTCGTTGGCAGCTCAAGCAAGGTGTACCCCTGAGAAACTATACTGTGCAACAGATCTGGTGTAAAAGAGGTTTACCGGGGCAGGGAGAGGAGTGCGGAAGGGGTAGAGGCAGACAAGTGGACAGACAGATATATGGGGAGCAGTGAGAGATCTATGAGGGCAGAGAGAGGGCACATGCTGGGGTGGGGTGGGGGAGATAGTTGCGTGGAACAGAGAGAGGGAAAAAGGAGGGATGTCCTGTTTGTCTGCAGCACTCCTGCAGTCCTGGTGGTAGTGGGGGTGAGAGCGGCAGATGATGATGTAAGCAGTTGCTAGGTCCCTAGGAGCAGACTAGTGGAATTACCTGTACACTAACATTCCTCCCTTTTTGTTTAATTAAAAATGAGGAACTAGGAAGGGGTAGTGAGGCAAGAATGAGGGCTTTGTGATCTTTAGACTACTTCCTGCTGTCTGGGGGTGTCAACATCTTTAGAGACCCTAAGGAAATTAGGGTGCTAGCCAAATCCTGGAAAGGTGGTTGTTTCACTTGTTATCCAGGCTCTTGAATAAAGCCAAGTTGTAATGAAATCTGGGTCTGTGAAGGAAGAGAGAGAGAGAGAGAGAGAGAGAGAGAGAGAGAGAGAGAGAGAGAGAGAGAGAGAATATTCATGCGCTTAGCTTAGCACAGGCTGACTGCAGAACGCCAGGAGGCGGGAAGGGCATGTGGTCCACATGGGCAGGCTTTGGAGAACACAGAGGGCTAAAGAACCAGACTCTAGAGTTAGGAATCAAATTCACAGACGAATGATCCCCACGTACCTCCAGAACTGTTTTGAGAGCAGATGCTGTAGTGCAGGCAGTGTGTGTGTGTGGTGTGCACTGCAGTTTCTGCTCTTATCTGACTCCAACTTCCAGTCCTTGCACACTTGCAGGCAAAACATTTATGCAGTGTGGGGAGGGAGACAAGACAGAAAGAAACCAGGCTTGGAGCAAGGTAAAAGAAATAAGGAAAGAATATTTTCATGGTCCCCTGATCGCTTGGGCGGTACTTTGAAGCCAGGTTCCATAAGTACAGAAGCTAGAAGTAGAGCTGGGAGGATGCTGTTCCCATGGACGAGGAGAGCAGTCCCAGGCCTGGGTCTGAGGCATCCCAGAGATGGACTGAACCAAGAAGGCACACGCTGTCCAGTCAATCAGCGTCCACGTGACAGGGGCTGGTACTAAAAGCACAGGCGACACAGTACCTCGTAGCAGGATTTTCAAGAGAAACCATGCTGGAGAAGTGAAGTCTTATCCAGGGAAATGGTCAGGTTCAGAGAAGCATTTAAGCTGAGTTAGAGAGAGAACTCACCAATTGTTTGTGTTTGCCTAGTGGACCAGAAAACGGATCTGTTGTAGGTAGAGCAGGCAGATGGGCACACACTGTGGCCAGACACTTAGGAGAGTTCCTCAGAGGACATGACACCAATGTTATGAAATATAATGCGGTGAGGAGCTACCTTTGGCAGCCAGAGCCAACGCATACTGAGAAATCACTCTATCCAACAGATCTGGTATAGAAGAGGCCTATGGGGGAGGGGGGGGAGTGAGAACCTGTGGAAGGGATAAAGGCAAACACACCCTAGACAGACAGACAGGGAACAGACAGAGAGCCATGGGGGGAGAGAGGGAGAGCATGCAGAGGGGATGGCATGCAGGGAACAGAGAGGTCAGGGATGGCTGGCGATTCTTTTCATCCTCAGCACATACCTGATATACCTGGTGGCAGCCACAGGTGATGATGTAAGTTGCTAGGTTTCTGAGGGCAGGCCAGTGGGATCACCTGTGTGCTAATGCTCCCTATCTGGGATGAGTAGACGTGCGTTGATCTTCCCAGGTGTCTTAGTCACGGTCTTACTGCTGTGAACAGACACCATGACCAATGTAAGTTTTATAAA
Organism: Rattus norvegicus; assembly: GCF_021556685.1. NCBI lineage: Eukaryota > Metazoa > Chordata > Mammalia > Rodentia > Muridae > Rattus > Rattus norvegicus. Next base: position 11,440,804 of record NC_141543.1, read on the forward strand.
GGACAACATGTAATTGGGGCTGGCTTACAGGTGCAGAGGTTCAGTCCATTATCATCAAGGCAGGAGCATGGCAGCATCCAGGCAGACCTGGTGCAGGAGGAGCTGAGTTCTACATTTTCACCCAAAGGAAGACAAGAATAGACTGAGCATCCCCAGGCAGCTAGGAGGAGGGTCTCCAAGCCCACCCTCACAGTGACACACTTCCTCCAACAAGGCCACACCTTCTAGTAGTGCCACTCCCAGGGCCAAGCATATGCAAACCATCACACCAGGAAAAGATTTGTCACCCAACAGGTTGTTTCTATTCCCTTGCTATTGTGAGTAGAGGAGCAGTGAACATGGCTGAGTCAGGTCTGTGAAATAGGATATGGAGTCCTTTGGGTGTTATGTCGGGGAGTGATATAGTTGTTTTATATGGCATGTTGATTTTTGGTTTTTGAGAATTTGCTACACTGATTTCCAGAGTGGCTGCACCAGTTTACAAGCTGACTAATGGTCCCTGAGGCTTAGCCCTCTCCCACACCAGCTCCAGGATTTGTCTTCAGTTGGTTTGTTGGTCTTAGTTATTCTAACTAGGGTTGGTTGAAATCCAAAGTTGTTTTGATTTGCATTTCCATAATTGCTAAGGGTAATGTACATTCTTGAAAATTTTTTAGCCTGTTTGTTGTTGAGACAGTGTCTCTATGTGGTTCTGGGTGGCCTGGAACTCACTGGGTAGATCAGGCTGGTCTCAAAATCTAGATATCTACTAGCCTTGAGTGCTAGGATTAAAGGCATGAACCATATGATCTGATTTATTTCTTCTTTTGATGACTATTCAGATGTTCTTCTGGTTAATATTTTGTCAATAATACAAGCTAGAGTTATCTAGGAAGTGGGAGATGTTTCCATCAGACTGGCCTGTAGGCAGGACTGTGGAGCATTTTCTTGGTTGTGATTGGTGTGAGGTTGCCCAGCCTAGTCCCCCCCCATCCCCACCCCAACCCTCGGGGCAGGGGATCCTAAGCTGTATAAGAAGCAGACAGAGCAAACCATGAGGAGCAAGGCAGTGAGCAGCACCCTTCCGTGGCCTCTGTGTCAGATCCAGCCTCCAGGTTCCTGCCTTCACCTCTTTCTGTCTGGACTTACCCCTCGATGATAGACTTACTTGGAAATGAAAAATGCAACAAGCTCTTTCTTCTACAAGGTGCTCTGCTCAGGGTCTCTAAAGCAGCAACAGAAATCCCAACTCAGCCCAGTTTTTGAATGGATTGTTTTCTTGGCGCTTTGTTCTTTGAAGTTCTATTAAAATATAAGCGTATTTTAGTCATTAATCATCTAGCAGATGTGTAGCAGACAAAGATTCCCTCCCTATCTCTGGGCTTCCTCTTTACTTGTGTGCTTCCTTAGCACTGCAAAAGCTTTTTAGGTTTATGGGGCCCAACTTGTCAATTGTTGCCTTAATTCCTGGGCAAATGGAAAAAATCATTAAAAGTCAAAAAGTATTATTTGAAAAAGTCCTCTCCTACACTTAGTTCATCTTCTATTCTAGCAGTTTCAGTGTTAACAGGTTTCACAGTAGATTTTGGTCCATCTGGAGTTAGCTTTTATGCAAAGCGATAGATTTGGATCTAGTTTAATTCTCCTACATGTGGATATCCAGTTTCCCCAGAATCATTGTTGGGAGGTGCTTTTGTGATGGCTAACATTAAGTTGATGACCAATTTTATGTTTAAAAGTTTAAAAGGTGCTGTGCTTAAGAGAGCAGCAAAGCAGCTGCTAAATGTTTATTTATTTATTTTTAGTACTCATCTGGTCTTATTTATGCAACTCTAGTGTATGCAAGATAAAAGGTCACGAGGTTAACTGCTGTTTCTGCTTCTGTAAACAAAAGCTTGTTTTACTGGAGATAACCAGGACACCTACAAGACATCTGTTTTGCAAAACAGGATGTAACCTTGTGCTTGCAGGATGCATGCTTTCACATAAACAGAATATAACAGTATGCTCCTAGCTAATGTGGCTGGGCATTGCATTTGGGATTCCCCAGTCCCTGAAAGTCCTGGTTGTCTGTATCATCAAAAAGGCCTCTTTTGTTAAATATGTTCCCAGTCAGACAGGTGTCATATGAATGATCCACAACATTCTCTTTTCTTCGAGTTATGTTTTTAGCATATCTTTCAAATATTAAATCACTAAGGTTGTGTGTGTTCATATTTGCATCTTCCACTGTTTCATTGGTCTACACGTCTGCTTTTGTGCCAGTACTACTGTTTTTATTACCATGGATCTGTGATGATTTAATTATTAATTAATTCATGTTTGAGAGACGGGGTATCTATATAGCATGGCTGCCCGGGAACATACTATGTAGACCAGGCTGGCCTCAAACTTACACAGTTCCACTGCTGTCTCCTGAATGCAAGTGCTGGGATTAAAGATGGGTGCCACCTTTCCTAGTTCCATAATACATCCCGAGTTCTGCAATGGTGACGGCAATCCCTCTAGCATTCAGGAATTCTCCTCAAGGGTTGATTTGGTTATCGGACGCTCTTTGTAGTTCCAAGTGAATTGTAGGATGTTCTTTTTATTTCTGTGACTGCAACAAATGTGCATGTAGCTTTTGATAGGACGGCCATTTTCACACCGTTAACTCTACCAGTCCATTTTCACACTGTTAACTCTAACAGTCCGTGAGCACAGGAGAGCTTCCCGTCTTCTGGTTTCTTTCTCAGCCTCTTTGATCTGGACCAGTAGGTTCTTTTTCAGTGACATGTTCATTAGAGGAAGGCCCAGGGGATACAAAAAGAAAAAAAGATCAGGAATCTTGGCAGCAGGAGATCTTGCACAAACTGGTGGCTCTTGCAAGCAAGTTTATTGAGAACTATAGTAACTTGTATAGTGTTCTGGGGGGGGGGGGGACAGAGTCATCAGAAAGCCATCACACGATTGAGAGGAGGATAGAAGGAAGCTAAGCAAACAATGGCACACAAAAGAAACACAGGGTACCTCAAGTGCATCACAGACAGAGCTCTCACTGGGGCAAAGGTCAGGTTCCCAGAAACCTTAACTCCTTCAATACCTTTGCTGCAGCCTAGTCTGGACCTTGGCAAGTTTGCCCCGGCAAGGACACAGAATTATTGTCCTCTTTGTCCTTTCATCATGACCACCAAGAAATCTTTCTGTCAGCCTTGTTCCCAACCCTTTTTTCTTTAGAAACTTGGAAGTTTTAAGTGGAGAGGTTTTCCATTTCCTTAATTAGGTTTAATTCTTGTCTTAGATTTTCCATTGCTGTGAAGAGACACCATGACCCAGGCAATTCTTATAACAGACAACATTTCGTTGGAGCTGGCTTACAGTTCCAGAGGTTCAGTCCATTATCATCATGGCACCCTGCAGAAGACATGGTGCTGGAAACAGAACTGATCTTGATTCAAAGGCTTCCAGGAGGAGACTCTTCCACAGGCAGCCAGGAGGAAGCTTTCTTTTCCACACGGGGCAGAGCTTAAACATAGGACCTCAAAACCCACATCCACAGTGACACATTTCATCCAATAAGGCCACACCTCCTAATAGTGCCACTTGCCATGGGCCAAGCATATTCAAACCACCACTATCCTTGATACTTTTTTCTTGAGGCTGTTGTGAATAGGACTGTGTGCATTTCTTAGACTGTTTGTTGTTGAGGTACAGAATAACTAGTTTTTGTTTGTTTCTTTTTTATTTTGATAAATTGTTTTTGTATTCTGCCACTTTTCTAACAATGTTGATCATTTTGTGAGACCAAGACAGGAACCATATGCCTTGCAGTTTAAGGGTTCTGTTTGCAGTAAAGACAGTTAGGAATAAGTTCCCGTGTGTCCTAGGTAAAGTCTTACAAGTTAAGGTCTCTATTTGTAATTAAGATGTTCCAGTTTTTGTTAACTCCTAGTTAAAGAATAAGGCCCAGCTAGGTGGTGCTGGTCCATGCCTTTAATCCCAGCCCTTGGGAGGCAAAGGCAAGTAGATCTCTGTGGAGAGCTCTTGTGGCTGCTTCTAGAAATTTGGCAAGAATTTAACAGTGGGCTAAGACAAGGAAGTAGGTTCAAAATGAATACCACTGAGGGATGCATTCTTTGTATCTTGGGTCTTGGTAAGACCCTGAATACAGTAATCATGGGAACTCTGTTTACTCTTCGTTCCTTAACTATGTTGTTTATGCCTTAGGACTGACCATAGTATTTGTATGTACATAGAATGAGTAAATCCACTTCAGCCTCAGCACTGGCTAGAGTTGTGTAGTAATGTTGTCTAGTTGTTTTTTTTCTTTTCAATCTTCCCTCCCTCCCTTGAGACCCTGTTTAGCTGACTAACTGGCTTGGTCAGATGGTGAGTTAACCTTGGAGCTCAAGTAAAAAGGATACAGTGAAGAATACCACAGGAAAGGATACACGACCAAAGTAAAATTTGGGCCAGCACTGAGTAAACCCTATAAATGGGACAAGGTAATGGCCGAATGCTTTTTGTGTATGTGTTTAGAGTTACGCTAAAATCTAGAAGATTGATGACAATTCTCATAGATGCTTTTAGTCTTTGGATCTTGATTAGAGATAGTTTAAACCCTGGACTTGAGAGAGAGAGAATGGGTTTCAGAAAATCAGTCCTCTCCCCTGTCTGGATACTTTGGCAAAAGAGAAGGAAATAAAGTAAGCTGTTATGGAACTTTCCTAGGGACAGGAGGAGGCCGGGAGACACCCTCCCTCCTCTCTGGCTCCAGGTAGAGGAATGCTTAGTTCTGGTTCTGGGTCCCTTAGGTAGGTATCTGGGTCCTTTGGTGGCACATCTAGTTCTCTTCCCTCTCTGTCTATTGCTTGTCCTTGGCATACCAATCTGTCCATGTCTGTCCGTTTATGTCTGTGTTTTCATTTCATTTCTTGATTGTTGCTCTGTGTTTCATGTTCAAAAGGAAAAATGAAAAAACAAACAAACAAAAAGAAAACCCCGAAAACCTTTGTCGCTGGTCATTTACCCCTAAAGAGTCCCCGCATCTGTAGCTGAGAGTCTAGCACAGCTGGAGAGGCCCAGCCGGAGAATGATGGTTTGTACAAACTGCTCTTAAAGGGGCCAACAGCTTCCAGGTGCCTCTGGATAGGAAGCCAATGGCCGTTTTCCTTAGAAAAACCTCTGTGACTGTTTATTGAGTTCAGTGGGAGACAAGGTGCACCTCCCTTGAAATTACAACTAGAAAATCGTAAGAAATTTTGTCTAAATGAGCAAATGTGTGGTGCAGCCACTTCATTTTTGTTTCTGACTGGTTTTCAGTGAATAAATATGCCCTAATGTCTTCGTTATAGAGTATTGGCTTATAAGTTATTGGGTATGGTTAAGAACCTGTAACATTAGTCATAGCAAGCTAGCTTAAGATTGGTAACTCAGGGTTGGAGTCATTCTAAACAACAACACGTGGCATGAGCCAACCCAGGGAAACAGGTCTCTAAAGATACCTCAAAGTTGGGATAATAGTTTATGTAATTCTTGTCCTAGAAATCAGATTTATAATAAATCAGGATTTAAAACGATGCCTCTTTAATGGGGTATTAAAAGCAGCACCATCGGGCTGGAGATCTGGCTCAGTGGTTAAGAGCACTGACTGCTCTTCCAAAGGTCCTGAGTTCAATTCTCAGCAACCACATGGTGGCTCACAACCATCTGTAATGAGATCTGATGCCCTCTTCTCGTGTGTCTGAAGACAGCTACGGTGTACTTATATATAATAAATAAACCTTTAAAAAAAAAAAGCGGCACCATCATGCGTTCACATGTAAGAACTGGCAGCCAATCTGTTTAACATGAAAGGAATGAACTTGGTATAGATTTTAGAGAGAGTGGATTGTTTGTACTGTTACAGATTGGTTTTGCCTTCCAAAATTGTGGTTATGCTCTGATGTTGCAAAGGAACATTGGCAGTCTACAATTCAATCACAAGCTCAAGATTTTAATTCTCCCTGAAACTCGCCTATATTTGTAATTAGGAAAAAAATCAGGCAAGTAAAGATTATTGCAGGTTTTACGAAAGGTTAAGGAAACTATGGAACTTATGGGAGCATTGCAACCTGGCTTACCCACCCCAGCTGCCATTTCAAAAAATACGTATGAAACTATTACAGATTTAAAAGATTGTTTTTGTGCTATTCCTTTGCATCCTGATGATTGTAAAAGGTTTGCATCATGTGTGCCTGCCTGTAACTTAAAAAACACCATGAAGCGATTTCACTGGAAGGTTTTACCTCAAAGAACGGCCAGTCGTACTCCATTATGTCAAAAGTTTGTTGTTGCTTCAACACCCAAGGCTAGGACTTTGATCCCTTCTGTGCATATTATTCACTGTGTATTCTTGGGGTTTCGCTGATGCTCCAGCCTCAACTGATTCGCACTTTGGACTTTTAAGATTGTTGAGACTGCTATAGACCACGGGGACTTTAGAAGTTGTACTGAGGACAGTTACAGTGTACTCATATACGTAAAATAAATACATCTTTAAGTAACCATACAACAAAATTTATATCAGGTTCTTTTGATACTTTGTCAAACCAATTAATCTAAATCTCTTTACCTTAGCCTCAGGCAGACTCTATGGACAATGGCAAGAAGCAGCCATATTCTTCTTCAAAATATCACAAAAATAGTTTGTAGGCCACAAACTAAAATTCTCCTCTGAAATCTCTTGAGGTAGGCCCCCACAGTTCAAAACACACTGGATCATGCCTTCCATGCTTCTACTAAGCCCATTAAGCTCCACTTAAAGCACTACTGCTTTACAGAGACTCCAAAGCCCACGTTCTGGAGGAGGAACTTAGCCCAACAGCCCAGCCGCAATGCTGGCACATGCGCTGCTGATTCTTCCTCCCTGGGCCAACCTGGTGCCTGCCAGCACAGCTAGGGACCACTGATGCTGGATCCGGCAGTGGGGTGGGCCACTGAGGAAAAGACAGCATCACATCTGGCTACTGGGAGCCAAGCAGATGCTGGGAGGGGACTATAAAAGTTTGCCCAGTTCCTGCAATAAACAAGTCTGCTTTTGCCTCTTGCCTGACTCCCAGAGTCTGTTCTTCACTCTGGACCTTCTTACCCCAGCTCCCAAGGTTGGTTGGGGCCATAAGCAACACCTGGTAGCCAGCATGGGGCTCTCTATCCATGCGGGTATGGGCATTGAGCTTGATTTGGTCTGGTTTTATTTATTTATTTTTAATTGCAGTCGTTATCTTTAAATTCCTTTTATCCTCACCACAGGAAGGTTAGTGCCCCCATAGGGGTAAATTGGCCTCTTTATGCTCTATGTGCCTTGTTCCCATGAGAGATAAGCATGGAGGCCTTCCTCTTACTCCTTTGCAAGGCTTGTCTGGATAGGGAGCGACATTCTGTCTTACTTTTGGTTTTCTTGGCATCTCCACATAAAGACTGACCACCCAGGAGACAGAACCAAGGACTGGCATCCTCCTGACGACCTTCTTCTATTGGAGATACCGTGTGGGCATATGGCCATGGCCTAATGAACCATGGAAGTCCCCCATCGAGGACAAGATACCTGAGTCCAACACTTTCCCCTTTCCTTGCTTTTCCTCTTTCTTGTTAGTTTGTCTCAAGGGTAGCTTCCCCTTCCACTGCAAGGAGCCCCAGGTAAGAGCGCTTAAGCTCCTCCTTGTCCCCAGGGGCATGAAAGTCATGTCCTTGGATCTGGGAACATGTATGGGGCAGCAGTTCTAGCCCCATGATCTCTCCTGAGAATGTTGTGCCCATTTCAGGAGTCCAAAAAGACCAACGAGCTGATTCTGATGCAATCACACAGGGGTCTATTCAAGCTCGAGCTTGACACAGGAGGACTGGAGGGTGACGCCTGATTCCAGTTTCAAGCAAGCATTTGTAGAGGCAAGCAAACATGCAAGGGCACACATGTAGGGCATGTTTCCAGCTTGGCACACATCTGATTGGTGGGGGAGGGGACCTATTATGGAATTTGCTGTCCTTTAAAATGATTGGCTGGTGGTGGGAGCCAAACCCTAAACTTTCGTAAGTAAATATTTTTAGATGCAACTGTAACTCCTGCTTTCCATCTGGTTGGCGGTTGTTAGGGAACGACCTGGAGACCAGTGCTAGGTGCCGCTTGTTGATTAACTTGAGTTCAGCCTTAGGTCAGGTTCTCTGAGATGGAGCCTGAACCCAAGATGGAGTTGTCTGGTCTCTCATTCCTGCCTTTCTCTAGTAACTAGAAGTCCCAATGATGGGGCTTCCTGGAGCGTGTAGGCTTCGTTGTCTAGGTTTTGGGGGAACTGATAGTGACTCCTAATGACCATAAACTGAATAGTCTCAAGTCTTTCTTTTATGAACTGGACCAATCTGTTTAGAATGCAGGGGCCAAGGGTGAGGAGCAGAAGCAAAATGACAGAGGGCCCAGTCGTGGATATCAGGTTGGCCAGTCACGGAGAGCTATTGAACCATGATGCAAACCAACCCTGTGCCTGTTCTCTTTCTCTGGCCTTGCCTAACTTTGACCATTGATTCTCTGACTAACCCTGAATGGTCAACATAGAAACAGCATTCTTCTTTGAGGGCTGCACATAGTCCTCCTTGTTGGATGAACAGCAGAATCTCAGCCCCTCCTGCTTTGGAATACCACTTCTGCCAGGGAGCCTAAAGAATCTTGATGGTGGGAGATTCCTTTTTCTGATCTTCCTGTATCAGTGTCTGTGGCCTGTTTTAGACCATCATAATGCTTGTTTTACCAGGACAGGGAGGCCATCCTGGTTCTAGTGTTTGCTAGACCTAATCCCATGAGAACAGCTAATGTCAGGGCTGAGATTCCCTTCTCGCTTGATTCTAGTGGGGGCCAAGTTTGATGTTCCATCCAGGAAGCCTAGGTCTTGGTCTTCGGTGGTAGATGATCCTGGTAACAGCTGAACAAGTACACAGAATGCCTTATCTCTTAAGTTTGATTACAGAGGTGGCCATAGATCTCAGGGACTGTCCCTACACAAGCGCCCAGGCCTTTGATTGGTTGTAAGATTAGCCTGGCCCCTCCTTGTTGCCACCTGCACTCATTGGGGTCCTCAGTCTCAGTGAAGTTCCCAATTAGGGCCGTGTGTCAGGATAGGGAAGCATCATCTCATGATATTACCTGTATGACTCAGTTTATTCAGGCCTGGATGTGTTGGTGACCTGAAAGGACTGGACCAGCATACTTCAGAGGGGTCAGGGTTGTCATCACCCAGTCCCTGTAGTGTCCCTGGGGCTTGGGTGGGGGCCCAATCTGTGGGAGACAGGAAGGAGCCCTGAGGCTGAGTTGGCAGTGGGGATAAGAGAGGTGGTATTAAGCTTAGGCTAAACATGTTTATGAGTCCATTGTATACATTCCAGATCAGCTAGCAATTGGCGAGTCTCGGACTCAGTGATGTGTGGAGAGCTTTGGGGGCTGCTTCTAGGAATTTGGCAGGAATTTGGTTTCAGGCTGGGACAATGAAGTAGGCTCGAGGTGAAAACAGTGGAGGAATGCATTGTATCCCTTATATCTGGATCCAGATATACCCTAAACATGGTGACCATGAAACTGTTTATTGCCTTGATTTATGCTTTGTTTGTTCCTTGACCACTTTGTTTATGCCTTAAGGCTGACCAAATTCTTTGTATGTACCCAGAATGATATAAAAGCAGACTGGAAAAAATTAAACTCGTACCCAGCCTCAGAACTGGCTGGGGTCATGGTACAGCATTGTCTAATTGTTTTTTTCTCCATCTCTCCAGCCCTGTGGGGGTTTTTTTCTTTTTAATCCTCACTCCTGCCCTGGAGAACCTCTTGACTGACAGAGCTGGCTCATCAACAATGGCCTCACCTGTATATTCAGAATAATGGAGAATGGTATCCTGAGCATTATTTCAAAGGGAGAGAGTCCCGTCTGGTAAGGGGAGTCTCATACCTGGTAGAAAGCAAAGGGGAGGAGAGTTACCCAGTCACTGTCAGCCTCTAGGGTCAATTTAGTTAAGGTCTCTTTTAAGGTTCTGTTCATTTTCTCTAGCTGTCCTGAGCTCTGGGGCCTAGATGCACAGCAAAGATTTTATCAGTCCTCAGAGTATTCGCTACATGATGACTTACCTGGGACACAAAGGTGGGTCTCTTATCTGACCCTATAAGTTGAGGGAAACCATACCTTGAAGGAATTTCTTTTAACAGTTTCTTCAACACTGTGTGAGCAGTCTCATGTTTGGTAGGAAGGGCCTCAACCATACTGAAAAGGTATCTATAAACACCAGTAAATACCTATATGCAAATTTCAGCAGTCTCACCTCTATGGAGTCTGTTTCCCAACAGGCTTTGGGCTTTGTGTCCCAGAACCAATTACTGGGGTCTTTTTATTAGCAACCCCATAGGTTATATAGTTCTTGACAATATCAGCTATCTTTAAGTTGACATCTCTAATCTGATATTGGGTCTTGCATCCTTTGGAAACCCATGTGGGAGGAACCATGAATCTTTTTTAGCATGCAAGATATCAGATCAACCCTGTTATTTTCATACAGGACTGTTATTTTCCATATTGGATTTTTTCCTTTCTGATCTCGGAGGAGCAGTGGATGTTAGCCAAATTTTTAGGCCCTTTAATGCTTGTAGAAGAGTGACAATCTCTTCTTTGTTTTTGATGGTCTTTCTTCAGCTGTCAAGGGGCTCCTCTCTCTGTAGACAGCCCCATGGACATGGGGTATGGCAAATGGGTATTGACTCTCTCTGCATGTTCCTAGTTCTAGGGCCTTTGTTAAGGCTGTTAATTCAGCCTTCTATGCTGATGTCCTCCGTGGCAGGGGTTTAGCCCACATAGTCTCAGTCTCTGATACCACCGCTGCCTGTGTGTCTGTGTCCTTTTGTATGAAGCTGCTGCCATTGGTGAACTACATCACCTCAGTATCCATCAAGGGATAGTCTGGTCTCATCCCATAGATGTAGGCCAAAACATCCAAGCTGCCATCCTGATCAAGTTCTGGATCAAGTATCAGTGTAGCGGGGTTCAGGGTGGTTGGAACCTAAAAGATTATCCTAGAAGGATTTAAGAGGAGGGACTGGTAATGAGCCATTCTGGTGTTGGTGACTGGGTGGGATGCTGTTTGAGTACCCCTTCAATAGCATGAGGCTTTGGCCGAGTGACAGTTTGTCAGCATTTTTAAATGAGGATGCTCCTGGCAGTGATGATGTGTAAATGTGTTGGGAGCGATGCCCTTGAAGCCCTCCATTATTGATGTTATTATTGTGGTTAGAATTAAGTATGACTGGGTTCATGGAAAATCCCCAGTCAGCTGCAGAAGACTAATACAAATCTGGTGGTCAGGATGCATAATGATATGACAAAGTTGTGACCTTGCTGAGAAACACATCTGACATCAGGATGCCAATGTGATGACCTGGAAACTTTCTGAGAAACCAACATCCTGTTGACATCAGCTGACCACAAGAATACTGTGTCCTTGGCCTGTGTAAATGTTTCCCACTCCCCCCATCTCTCTGTTACCCCTATTATGGTATAAATTCAGCCTGGGGAAAAAATAAAATTGTTGCCTTGATCAGACTCTTGTCTTGGCATCCTTCTTCGTGTCTCTTGTCCCCCATTCTCTTCCAGGTTCCCTCAGCACCCTCGTTGACATAAATATGGTGCGGGCGGGGCAGCCTCTGGCAACTGGGTCTAATTTCTTTGACAGGTAGACTAGTGGTTAGCCCCAGGGCATGAGAGTCTGAGGCAATACCCTTCTGTTATCCCAGATCTCTCATTCATGAAGAGATGGAAGGATTTAGTCACATCTGGCAACCCCAAAGCTGGTGCAGAAATTAAGGCTGTTTTAAGGCATGGAAGGCTTTCTGATGTCCCTCCACCCAGACAAAGTTCCAGGAGGCCCTTTGGTGGCCTCATATAATGACTTGGCTAATGATTTCTGCAAAAGCCTGGTGTTCAGATTATTCAGAATCCAGTGGACCCCAAGAATTCCCTTATCTGGCAGGGAGTCTTGGGTGTTGGGAGGCACAGGACAGTTTCCTCTCTGTCATCAGAGAGCTGCTGTAAGAGTCTGTCAGAAGACCTCCACTCAATAAGGCCACAGAGACCGGAATAGCTGCAATCTGCAAGAGGTTTATTGTTCCAACGTTGGAGTTCCCCAGCACACAGGCAAGAGGAGATCCTGAGCTCACAAAGCACACACATTTTATAAACATTTTGGCGGGGAATTCAGCAGTCGCCTGAGTTGGAGGACTGCAATTGGTTACCCTGAGCAACATTTAAAATTATTGGTCAACTTGAATGGGAAGGTTGTCTCCTACATTTGGCCCTGTCCTGCCCATCTTGTGGAATTTGTGGTATTTCCTGGGTTTGTCTTCTCTGAGTCACTTCCTTCTCTGTCCTCACCCTAAGCAGGGCAGTTCCCTGTTTAGGCCATTTTCTTATCTGTCCTTCTTCCAGGCAGGGTGGTGGCCTGCTATTTCTGACAGGGTTCTCACACTGCCTCTGACCTTTTAGTATGTAACCAAGAAAGGCCACTTGTGGTTGGTAGATTGGGCCTTCTTAGCGGAGGTTCAATAGCCTAAATTCCCCAGGGCTTACAAGAGGTTCTGGAGACTGAGCCTAAATCTCTTTTCCAAGAACTGGGTAGTCCAGGCAAGTCCATGCTTCAGAAGTTACCCTGACATCTAGCCCAAGACTAGGACAATGGGTCAACAGCAGTTTCCAGACTTCCTCAGCAACAATTTCCAGACATACCCAGAAATGGTTCTGGAATGCCCCTAGAAATAGAGCTAAGGATAGAGGTCACCTACCCCAGAATTCCCCTAACATGCTTTAAATCAGGTCTGTGAGCTCACTTGGTTGTCTCCATGTTGGAATGGGAGACCCCAGCATGCTGGACTTCCACAGAATAAAACACTCTTTGTTTTTACATACTATTTGAGTCCAGGGTATCATTCTTCAATGAATCATGGACCTTTACAGTTAGGGGCAAACATCAATGATAGGGGCCAGGCATGGTGGCAGTTTGCTAAGGGTCAAGAGGTCCTGAGCAATGGTCAATCCATCCCACACAACAGTTATCAAAGTGTAGTTCCTTGAGTTTTAGCTGATCAATGACACATGCCAGGCACCAGGATAGCTGGGCTGTGCACAGACTCTTATCAGAGAGAGTGTTTTATAATGCAGTTTTAGTTGGAAATTGGTTCCTAAGCTGAGAGAAATTGAAGTGGGTGGTGAAGGAGGGAGTGAGGGGTTGGGTGTGAGGTGTTACAGAAGCTAGAGATTAGCCTTTAGAGCCCCCATGCCTGGACGGGGTTTTCCCAGAAATGGAGTTAAGCATTTCCTTGTAAGGGTCTTAAGCATATTTGGCTTATCTGATTACATGTTCCAGAGGATAGAGAGTAGGTTTGTGGCTACACAACAGGATACAGTGTCCAAATTCAGTAGTCAGGGTTGCACAACAGGAAGTCAGACTAAACAGGCTAAGAAATAAATGGGCTGTTCTAACCTCTTTAAAGTTTGTAATCCTAGGACTTATAATTATTGAACTTTGGGGTCACAACTTCTTGTGCCCCAAGCCAAGTCTAGCCACCTGTTTTCAATGTTAAAAGTAAGCCTGGGGTGTCAGAGAAAGAGACTGTGACTTCAGTTGAAGAGTCAGTACAGGGCAAACGCACTGGGATCAAGACCGCGCTTGAAAGAGCAAACACAGGGACAGATGTGTGCTTGCTTTCTGTTAAGTCTCAAATCTTGGGACAAAAGACTGAGGTGGTCTTAAGTATTGAGTCTTGAGTATTTAACGTAGATGCAGACCTGGCTGCCAGGTCACCCCAGCATTTCTCAGTCCCTACGGGTTACAGGGTGTAGATAGTGTACCCTGCCCTCTAAGGCAACTCCCTAGCCCAGGGGCTGGGCTGTGCTTTCCCCAGAGGCTCTTCTCTTATATTATCCAGCTATTTTGGTTACCTGCTCTTTTTTGTACCTCTGCCCTCCTGACTGCGGCACCTGGTTCTTCCCTCTCCTTTCCCCTCCCCCATCTCTTCATAAAGCTCAGGGTCATGACCCTCTGGGCTCTTCCAGTTGTGTCTGCCTCTGGCTACATTCTCCCTTTTATCTACAGTAAACTTTCTCCTCTTCGATGTCTAGGGATGGTCATGGACTTTCCTTTTTATTTCTCTTTCTCCTTTCAGTTTCTACTGTAACTAGTGGGTGACTATCCTTTCCCCACTAGCTGGGGTTTATTGGATTGATTGGTCTGAAAAGAATGGACACACAGGAAGTGAAGGGTGAAGAGGAGGGGATCACTGCACCAGGGCGCCAAATCCCTGGAATGCCATAGTGGGTATTTGTGTAGACGCAGGTTTTGTCAGGTATCGGGGGTTTAAACCCTTGCATATAAGTCTTACAATTTGGGAGAGATAAAAACATTTGTTTTTGTCTTTGTTGTATCCTTGTCTTATTTAGGGTTTCATTGCTGTAAAGAGATATCATGACCACAGCAACTCTTTGGTTCTTTTTTTTTTTCCGGAGCTTGGGACAGAACCCAGGGCCTTGCGCTTCCTAGGCAAGCGCTCTACCACTGAGCTAAATCCCCAACCCGACCACAGCAACTCTTATAGGGAGTATTTAATTGAGGCTGGCTTAAGGTTTCTGAGTTCATTATCCTCGTGGTGAGGAAAGATGGCAGAGTGCAGGCAGGCACGGTGACAGAGGAACTGAGAGATCTACATCTGGATCCCACAGTAGCACAAAGAGACTATGCACCACACTGGGTGTAGCTTGAGCATGTATGAGACCTCAAAGCCCAGCTCCACAGTGACATGCTTCCTTCAAAAAGGCCAGGCCTGCTAATAGTGCCACTCTCTATGGCCAAACTGAAAGATCCCCGTTTGACATCAGTGCAGCCATTTCTTAAGAGTAAAAAGATTTAAGTTGGCCTCTGCTTAGCCCCTACACGTTAGACAATAGACCAGAAAGTACAGAAAGCACATTCCTACCCCCTCTCCAGGAAGCTGCCCAACCACAAGAACAAATGGTATAGAGCGTATTGTTCTCAGAACTGCAGGGCAATTGCAAGGCAGGAAACATCTCCAAGAAGCTGCCCGACCACTATAGATTGTGCCGCAGGACGGAAAAATTTGTCAAGTCAGATGTCCTTGGTACTGGAATAGCTGTGTTGCCATAGCTGTGACCTTGCCCTGGGAACTCCAGGATGGGAAACACCTGCCTAGTCAGATATCCTTGGCACCGGAATAGCTGAGCTAATGAAGCTGTGTGACTATATAAACTGTACATTTCTGCTGTTCGAGGCTCTTCACATCCCTCCTGCATGAGGACTGTGTTGAGCCCCAGTGCACTGGTATCCCAAATAAACCTCTTGCTTTTGCATCAGGAGACGTGAGTCTTGTGTTTGTGGGGTGGCGTCATCCTCAGGATTGGAGCGAGAGTCTCCTCCATCTGAGGGTCTTTCAAAACATTCAAACATGAATCTATGGGGGTCATTCCTATTCAGATCACCACATTCTGGAATACAAGTCTTATAGTATTTGATAGAAAAGGGCTCACACTTAATATTGTTATGAGCTAAGCCCACCAGAGAATATCCAGATACACTCTTAAAGCAGAATAGAAAGTCTGTATTGCTGACTGGCAGCTGAAAGGAAAAGTTGTACATGTAGCCCTCAGCTTTACTATTGTGTGTGTGTGTGTGTGTGTGTGTGTGTGTGTGTGTGTGTGTATGTTGGTGTTGGTGTGTGTGTGTATGTGTATGTGTGTGTCCTGTGTATTAGACACAAAAACCACATCCTGATTGACACAGTTTAGTTAGCAAGAGCAGTTATCAAGAAACAAAACTACAGGGGGGCTGGAGAGATGGCTCAGTGGTTAAGAGCATTGATTGCTCTTCTAAAGGTCCTGAGTTCAAATCCCAGCAACTGCATAGTGGCTCACAATCATCTCTAATGAAATCTGATGTTCTCTTCTGGTGTGTCTAAAGACAGTTACAGTGTACTTATATATAATACATAAATCTTAAAAAGAAAGAAAGAAAGAAAGAAAGAAAGAAAGAAAGAAAGAAAGAAAGAAAGGAACAAAACTACAGAAGCCAAAAAGCAAAGGACTGTCCTGGGTCCCGGAAGTATGAGCTAAGTCTTTCGTTGGATTAGGCCTTTGTTCCGATTTTGGCAGGTGATGGGACCTATGTGCTGGGCTTTAAGGTCAGAATGGTGCCTCCAACATACCTTAGTTGTACTGAGGTATGGGGCCCTGTTACCACAATTTCTTGTACTCAATTAGTCAATTAAAAGAGCCAAATTAAAGTGGAGAGCAGCCAACAGATTTATTAGGTGGGCCACACTGGCAAAAGTGAGACCCCGTGGACAGCCCCTTTGTCTTCCGGAGCCTTCCATGAGATTAAAGTTCAGACAGAGGATGAAGGATACGCACATCTAAGCAGAACCAGTCAAGATGTGGTCTGGTTTGAGTTTCCAGGCTTCAGTCTCATCCTGAAAGGTGGTCTTAGAATGTGTGCAGGAATTAAGTTCCCCTGGGCTGGGACCTTTTCTCTCTCCCAACATGAAATTCCTGGAGAAATTTCCATTTCCTTGGGATCCCTTATTTTGAAGGACTAGGAGTAGTCCTTTGGCTAAAAATAATAAAGGTCACTGTCAACTTCCAAGATGGCTGGTTTCTTCTTCACTCTTCTGACTTAAGACAGAAGCCTGGCAGCTTACAACAAAGGCCTCAAAGACTTTATTTTCTACTGCCACCAGGACTCCTGCTGGTGGACTGCCTGGGGGACAAGTGACTGACTCAACAGTTTAGGGCCAATCAGCCATCCTATCTTTCCTCAAACTGGCCTACCCTAAATTAGGGAGAGAAACTCTTCAGAAACTTTAACCTTAGTTCTCCAGAAGAGACTGGAATTTTCAGCCTCCCAGGTTCCCCTTCTGCTCTCTGGGGCAAGTTTTCTGTGTGTGCTTACTCACACCAATCCATCCTCTCTCCAACTGCTGATTTTGTCTGTCCCTGTGTGCAGGGTTTGGGTGACTTTTAATCCTTTAACTGGCAGAGAAAATAAACCTAATCAAAACCAGTAGAT
Organism: Rattus norvegicus; assembly: GCF_021556685.1. Classification (NCBI taxonomy): domain Eukaryota; kingdom Metazoa; phylum Chordata; class Mammalia; order Rodentia; family Muridae; genus Rattus; species Rattus norvegicus. The sequence continues at coordinate 11,457,892 of NC_141543.1, forward strand.
GGTAACAGTTTCAATAGTCTTAAAGTCAGGTTAAGATACACAATTGTTTCTTTAGAATATCTTCATTTTTGTTGAAAGAATAAAGAACAACATAAGCCCTGTTTGCCTCCATTTAAGGATCAGGCTTGATTTAGAAAAGAAGGCCATAAGGCACCAACTCCAGGAACAGACCATAAAATCCAGAAACAAGCTTATAACCCCCCTCCCCCAAGAGCAGCCTGGGGATAAGCACAAAAATGGGGAAATATCTTATCTCAGATTGGGCCATCTGCTCTGATCACATGATTGAAAGCTCATGACATGGGAATGTAGAACACTGACCACCCTTGACCCTCTAGCACCCACCAATGAAATTTTAGATTACTTAATCCTTCTAGAGAGTTCCCCTGGGTCCCCTATGAGGAGGCCTGCCTGCCTTTGTTTGGGGTTGCCATTTTTAAAAATTGGTTGATCCCTGCATGCTGGCTGTTTCTGCAGAATAAAAGCTCTTTTTCTTGCACATTATCTGAGTCTGAGGTCTTTCTTCAGTGATTTTTGGACCCTTACACTGTCAACTCTGGATTGTGATTAAGGGTGCAAGTATTCTCTGCTTACGTAGTGAGTTCAATTCCAGACTGGCCTGCAGGAGTGTCAAAGATGGGGGTGGGGGTGGGCCTGAGGGTACCTGGAAGAGAAAGGGGGACAAGAGACACGAAGAAGGACACCAAGACAAGAGTCTGATCAAGGCAACAATTTTATTTTTCCCCAAGGCTGAATTTATACCATAACAGGGGTAAGAGAGGGAGGGGGGATGTAAGAAACATTTACACAGGCCAAGGACACAGTAGTCGTGTGGCCAGCTGATGTCAACAGGATGTTGGTTTCTCAGAAAGTTTCCAGGTCATCACATTGGGCATCCTGATGTCAGATGTGTTTCTCAGCAAGGTCACAACTTTATCATATCATTATTCATCCTGACCACCAGATTTGTATTAGTCTTCTGCAGCTGACTGGGGATTTTCCATGAACCCAGTCATACTTAATTCCATAAGGGGGCTGGAAAGTTGACTCAGTGGTTAAGAGCACTGACTGCTCTTCCAGAGGTCCTGAGTTCAATTCCCAGCAACCACATGGTGGCTCACAGCCATCTGTAAATAAAATAAATAAATCTTAAAAAAAATTTAAAAAATTCTAACCATAATAATAACATCAATAATGGAGGGCTTCAAGGGCATCGCTCCCAACACAGGAGACACTGTCTCCAATAATATTTCAGTGTATAGATAAACACTTAAAGTAACAGACCCTTAAAGAAAGTATGATAGCTCTGGTCTTGATGCCCTGGAATGGAGCCTGTGCACAAGGGAGGGAATGCCTACTGGGTGATAAAACTTCTCCTGGAGACATGTAATACACATGTCCAATCACCTCAGATAGGGAGGCCACAACACACTGAAATACAGATACCACCTCTGCTGGTTTGACTAGGTGTGGTCACCTCAGATTCATGTGATATTTGAATGCTTGGCCCAGAGGGAATGGCACTATAAGGAGGTATGGCTTTGTTGGAAGAAGTGTGTCACTGTGGAGGCAGACTTTGAGGTCTTATATGTTCTCAAGCTATATCCAACGTGGTACACAGCTCCCTTCAGTTCACAGGCTTTGAATCAAGATGTAGAACTCTCAGTCTTTCTCTAGCACCATGTCTGCATGGACACTGCCACGCTTCCCACAACAATGATAATGGACTAAACCTCTGAAATTGTAAGCCAGGTCCAATTACATGTTTTCTTTTTTCTTTTTTTTTTTTTAAGATTTATTCATTTATTATATATAAGTACACTGTAGCTGTCTTCAGACACACCAGAAGAGGGCATCGGATCTCCTTACAGATGGTTGTGAGCCACCATGTGGTTGCTGGGAATTGAACTCAGGACCTCTGGAAGAGCAATCTGGTGCTCTTAACCGCTGAGCCATCTCTCCAGCCCCACATGCTTTCTTTTACAAGAGTTGCAGTGGTCATGGTGTCTCTTTACAGCAATAAAACCCAAACTAAGACAGAAGCTAGTACCAGGTACTGTTGGACTTGGGGAGGTCTCCTGGTAGTTAAGACACACTTTGAGTCTTAAATTTATTTGGTACATTGTCCAGTAATTAAGACTAACACTTACTTCAAGTCTTATATCTGGTGCATTGGCCGGGAAGCCAGACCCCGCCCCCCATGAGGTAATGAGGAATGGTAGTTGGAGGAACAGCTCAGGCTTGCTGTCAGGTACTACAGTTGTCGTATCCATGTTGTCTGTATCTTGTTGTCTGTCTTGCTTTCACCTTGCTTCGAGCATCTGTAAGGCTTAGCCTCTGGCCTTAACATCATGACCTCAGGGAGTCTGGAGGACAATTCAGGCCCCAGGAAGGAGTTGTGAGGGAGGACTCTGCTCCTTTTGGAACCTGTTAGACTTGATACCAGTGGGAGCTGGATTACCTGGTTTCTGTGCCAGTGGCAGGGGCAAACTGTCTGTGTGTCCATTGTCTTTGTGTTCTTGGACTTCAGTTATTGGCAGGAGCTGATAAGTCTTGCTCTGCACCCACTGCAGGGGCAAACTGTGTTGATTGTCTTTCTCTGTGTCCTTGGACTTGGGCTTGGAATGATGTTATTTTTGGACACAGGACAGACTGAATCTACCCCATTAAACATCCTAGTTAACCACTGGAGGGAAGTTGGAGAAAGAGGAGAAAACTTGTCAGTAGTAATAAAGTAGGGCAGGTTAGTTACTCTCTGCTCCTCCGAATGGCCCACCTTCAGAATATGGTGTCCACCTGTAGGAACCCTTGATTTACAAGTGATCAAAGCAGTAAGGAGAGAGTCTTTAGGTCAGAATCCCTCAGGCTCCAGACCAAGTGCCCTAGTGGAAGGGTCTAGTGGCGCTTTTTTGTCTCCAAGACTCTCACAGGTTCTGGCCATGAAGGATAAAAACCCTGTAGAGACCAAAGAATCTGTAAAGAACAACGTCCTTCAGGACCCTTCCACAGTGGATCTGATACTGATGGATCCTCCACCCCCTGACCCCCATACCATGGCCCCGGTTCCCATGGGCCCCTCCTCAAGGATCTTCCTTGAGCCCTCATCCAGCCTCAGCAAGGGGGGAGGGTGGGGAGGAACCCTCTGAACCAGGACTGCCCATGGGAACCTGTAGCAAAAGGGCCTTCACCTGATGTAACAGTGTCCCTCCTCCTCTGAGCCTGCAGGCCCATAGATGAGGATAGCAATCAGGCCATGCAATATTGGCCTTCTTTCTTGTCCAACACCCGCCTTTTCAGATAACCCCAAGGGGCTGATTAATCTCAGATTGTTTTATTTACTCATCAGCCCACCTGGGATGATATCCAACAACTCATGAGAGTGCTCTTCATGACCAAAGAGCTAGAGAGGATAATGCAGGAAACCAGAAAGAACGTCCCCTCACATCGATTGACCAGGCTGTCATCGACAGCGGGTTTCTCCTGACTAGACCTGGCTGGGACTTTAATATGCAAGGAGGTAAGGAGCACCTGAAGGTCTATCACCAGACTCCACTGGCAGGTCTCAAGTGGGCCGCACAATGACCAACCAATTTGACCAAGGGACATGAGGTTAAGCAGGGACCAGATGAGTCACCCTCAGCCTTTCTAGAGTGGCTCATGGGGAGGCATTCCACCACTATACACTCTATGACCCTAGCAGTGAGGAGCACAAAGCTACTATGACTATGGCTTTTATAGACCAGGCTAGTAGAGATATCAGGGAAAAGGTTCAGAGGCTAGAGGGACTACAGGATAAGTCATTGAGGGATTTAGTGCCGTCTGCTGAGAAAGTCTTCCATAACAGGGAGACAGAGGAGGAGAAGGAGCAGAGAAAGAGCAAGGAAGGACATGAGAGAGATTTAAAGAAAAAGTGATAGAAAAGTAATTTCCAGAGAATCTTGGCTACAATAGTTAGGGAAAGCAGAGAAGAGAGACTCCAACCAAAGAGAGACAGAAAACCCCTTGAAAAGGACCAGTATGTAGAATGCAAGAAGAGGGGCCACTGGGCCTGAGAATGCCTCAACAAATAGAAGCTGGGGTGGGAAATCCCAGGGCTTGGGGAAAGCACCCACAAGTGGTGAAGGTGTTGAAAAGCTCTCAGAGAGAACTTTCCCTCGGGATGGAGACCCTCCAACTCCAAAGACCAGACCGAGACACCACAGGATGCAATCAGCAAGAGGATTTGGTTTATTGTCGGGATACACAGGCACAGGCACCTGCGGGCGCTTCAGTCACTCGGGGGACTGGCGCGCCCCACAGAACCAAGGATGGGCTTTTTATAGGATTTTGGGGAGCAGAAGCAAGCATACAGAAGCAGATGCATGGTTACAGGGATATAATTGGTGGATTCTAATGTGGCAAGGGTTCAGCCCGGGGACGACTGACTCGGCCCCCAAGGGTTCAGCCCGGGGGGCAAGTTTCTTAGCTACCTTCTTGGAACATAACAGCTGACTCGGCCCCCCACCAGGGTGTGGGACCTCTCCCGGGGCTTTTTTCATTGTCAGGTGCTCAACCGAAGTCGTCCTGTTGCCAGGTCTTCAACCAAACACATCCTGCTTGGCAGCCGCTGTGTACTCAGTGTTTTAACCTTTCTCTGAACCAGTCATCTTAAGTACAGCCTTGCAAAATGGCGTTACTGCTGCTAAGCTGGGGTCTTTCAGTGTTAGCCCTGGGGTGTTAGACAGTGACTATCGAGGATGAGAACTGAACCCCTTCCCTGAGTCCAGGGTAACCTCAAAAGTAGAAGGGAAACCCATCCAATTCTTGGTGGATACTGGGGCCCAACCCTTGGTCCTCCTCCAAGCTGATGGATCAGTCTCCAGAAAATAAAGTTGTGGGTCCAAGAGATCACTGGGACTAAACAATGTTCATGGACTACCCGAAGAATTGTGGACCTTGGTGTGGGCCAGGTATCCGACTCCCTGGTCATCTCTGACTGCCCCTATCCCTTGCTCAGGAGAGATTTCCTCTCCAAGATGGGGACTCAGATCCACGTCTCCCTGAGGGCCCTCAATTGAGGGGGCGTGCTGCAGAACCTTACAGGTAAGACAAGTAAGAACCTTGCAGGTTCTTACTATTAGGCTGGAGGACAAATACAATTTTTTTGAGAACAACACCCAAAAGACAGGATATTGCTTGGTGGCTGGAAAGGTTTCCTCTCGCTTAGGCTGAAACAGCTGGGCTAGATCTTGTGTGTCTGCAGGCTGTGTATATTGGAGCCTAAGACCCAGGCTGATCCTGTCTCGGCGTGCCAGTATCCAATGTTGGAGGAGGCATGAGGAGGAATTGAGCCACACGTCTCCAGGCTCCTCCAGCTTGAGGTGCTGCTTAGTGCCGTTCATCCTGGAACACACTGCTCCTGCTAGTTAAGAAACTGGGCACTAAAGATTACTGCCCGGTCCAGGACTTAGGAGGGTTAAATCATGGTAGAGTGGCTGACATCCACCCTACTCTACTTAATTCCTGCACTCTGTTGAGTTCTTCGCCACCTTGTCCTAAGGCATTAAATTCATCATTTTTGCAGATGCCTTGTTGGTGACAAGAGATACAGTGTCTCATCTGTGCAGAAGCATGTGGATCTCTGAGCTCAAGGTCAGCCTGGTGTATAGAGGGAGTTCCAGGACAGCTAGGGCTAGACAGAAAAAACACTACCTTGGGGAAAAAAAATGCAGAGGGGTAGACTATGAAAGCCAGAGTTATGATTTGTCCTAAGGCTTGGAGATGATGATGATGATGGTGATGGTGGTGGTGGTGATGGTGGTGATGATGATTTGATGTGTATGTACCTGTGTATGCACACATGGGGACCAGAGGTCAACCTTGGGTGTTATTTCTCAAGCATCATTGTCTTAGTTACTTTCTATTGCTGTGATGAGACACCATGACCAAAAATACAACTTCTAAGAGAAAACATCTAATTGGGGGTTTACTTACAACTTTCAAGGGTCCATGACAATCATGGCTAGGAGCAGGCAGCAGGAAGGCAGGCATGGCATTGGAGCAGAAGATAAGAGTTTTATATCTTGATCTGCAAGTTAGAGGTTGAGGGGGAGAAAGATGGGGGTGTTGGTATGAGCTTTTAAAACTTCAAAGCCCGGGGTTGGGGATTTAGCTCAGCGGTAGAGCGCTTGCCTAGGGAGCGCAAGGCCCTGGGTTCGGTCCCCAGCTCCGGCAAAAAAAAAAAAAAACTTCAAAGCCCACCCCTAGTGACACACTCCTTCAACAAGACCATACCTCCTAAATCCTTCCCAATATGGTCTCACCAAGTCTGGACCAAATATTCAAATATGTGAGCCTGTGGGAGCTATTTTCATTTAAACCACCTCAGCTATCCTATTTTAGATGTGTTTAAGTTCTTTTATGTGAGTATATGCTTTGCCTGTATGAATGTCCGTATATCACACGCATGCAGTGCTGTTAGAGGGTGTTAGATGCCTTTGAAAACGAGCGATTTTTGTCTGGATGTGGAAAGGAAGACTAGTAAGGAAAAATGCACGATTTACTTAGCCTGGTATTATAGGAGGCTAGATAGCATTACTCTTAAAACTAAGACGGAAACTCCAGAAACTAGGCTGGCAGACCAGCGAGCCTCAGGGATGTGTGTCTGCCTCTCCAGCACTGGGATGATAAACGAACACTATTCAGTTTTTCCATGCGGGTTTAGGGGAATTCAGGTCCTCATGCGTGCTTAGTGACAACTTTCTTGACTGAGCCATCTTCCAGTCTCGGGGCTGGCTATTCTTTTGTCTTAGATATTAAAAATCTCTCTGGGTATTTTTGAGGATGAACTAGAAGGAGGGTTCTAGTCCCAGGAAGTTTGGATTCTCTTCCTCCCTAATGAAGGACCCTAGGGGCTTTCACCAGCCTTACTCCCACCACCTCAGGTCAAGACTAGGCTAAGTACCAGCTTCCCACTTCAGATCAAGGCTAGGCCAAGTTCCATTCCCCACCTACAGTTCTCGGGAGGAGCAGAAACATTCTTGAAAAACCACAAAATGTACTGACTGATGGTCACCTAACCCTTTGGTCCCATATAGTTCAAATGCATGCCATATGCTTGCTAGCCAATAGATTCAAAGGTCAGTGTGCTTAGCCAATAAGTTTAAAATGCAACCTTGCTGATGTAACCTGTACCCCTACAAAGTATAAAAACTGCTTGTTATAGCCGTTCGGGGTTGCCTTCTAGTCACTCACCGTGTGGGGCTGATTGAGGGTTGACCCTACACGCTGGAAAAATAAACCTTGTGTTTGCATCAAACTCTGTTCTTGTGTCTCACTTTTGGGGTTTCCCAGTAGTTTAGACTCACTTCAAGCCATACCTTCCTTCCTTTCTCCCTTCCATGAGATAAGAGCTCACACATGCTTCAGACTGGCCTCAAAATGACTAATGTTGAAATTAGTCTGTTACCTACTGCAAGTAACTCTACATTGTGCTAAACAGTGGCTTTTCAGCCGACCTTTCCCCAAGAGACTCCATATTACAAGCAGCTTCGACTCCATTTGCAGATGGAGCACACCTTTCACTAGCCTGCAGGGAGAGGATCCGTGAGAGGCAAGAAGGCAGTTTCATCCAACATGGCTTAGGAGCCTGTCTTGGTTCAAACTTTGAGAGTCTTAATTTGGGTGGCGTATTTTAGGCGTGTGTAAGCATAGCACAATTTGGCAAAAATGATTCTGTTGACAATGAATCCATCTCGAATGTACAATAAAGCATCTGTAAATCTCCTTGAAGAACCAAGTAAGCTAAATGCAGATCAGATGTTACTGTGTTGAATCTCTTTGTAAAACTGTAAGGATGGGTTCCATAGACCGATAGAAAAACAAAATTACTGTAAAGGCGTGGGGGAGGGTCTGGTGCCGGAAGAGTCTCTAGCCACACAGATAGAACTAAGGTCACCAGGCTAGTGACCGTGTCAATTACTGCCTCCTGGGTGCGTAACAGGTTCTGCATTCCTTCCCTTGAAGGAACAACCCCAGGTGCAAACATTTGAATATTCCACATTTCCTGTTTATCTGTTGTGGAAAGCTTTTGGGGCGCCTTGTAGGAATTTGGCAGGAATTGTCACTGGTCTAGGACTCAGGAAGTAGGTTCAGATAAGAATATTTACTTTTGGGCTAATAGAAAACTCAAGGCAAACTCAGCTGAGGAATGTGTGGCATTCCTTCTATCTTGGACATCCTGATAGGCCCTTAGACACAATGATTATGGGACTTTGTATATTGCCTTGTTTCCTTGACCTAGAACTGACTTTATTCTTTGCATGTACTTAGAATGGTATAAAAGCTTAGATCTCCCCAGTGTCAGTCTCTTTCTGCTGCCTTCAGATCAAGATGTAGAACTCTCAGCTAATTCTCTAGCACCACGTCTGCCTGCACACTGCCACACTTCCCATCATGACAATGAAGAAAACCTCTAAACTGTAAACCAGCCCCAGTTAAATGTCTTCTTTAAGAGTTGCTATGGTTGGGCTGGAGAGATGGCTCAGCGGTTAAGAGCACCCGACTACTCTTCCAGAGGTCCTGAGTTCAATTCCCAGCAACCACATGGTGGCTCACAACCATCTGTAAAGAGATCCGATGCCTTCTTCTGGTGTATCTGAAGATAGCTACAGTGTATTTATATATAATAAATGAATAAATCTTAAAAAAAAAAAAGAGTTGCTATGGTCATGGTGCCTCTTTTGTTGAACTGCTTGCTTATGCAAAACCTCCCCCTTCAGAGGCTTATCCAGGTACCAAGATGTGTTTTTGCCAAAAAACAAAAACAAAACACAAAACCCTAAAACCCTTACCCCTGCAGGGCAATAGCATATGCCTTTATCCCAGCACTCAGGAGACAGATGCCAGTGAATTTCTGTAAGCCAGGCTTGTCAACAAATTGAGTTCCAGGACAGCTAGGGCTACAAAACCAACTAACCAACCAACCAACCAACCAACCCAACCAACTAACCAACCAACCAAATAAACAAACCCTTACTGTAAACACTTGGAGTTACACCAAGGCCTAGAGTACCTGAATGTAGCACCTGTCAGCCGGACAAAGTCTTTAAATTGGGTCTAGAATATCTGACTAATCTTCTCGGTGGACTCTCTGTAGCTCACTAAAAATTTATAAATGTTATAACCTATTATTTCCTGAACATTACACATTCTGATTATAATCTACTATTGATTTCATCTTGAGAGCATTGTTCCAGCCAAGTGCTATTTTCCTGGGATAAATTTAGCAAGGATGCACATTTGTGGAGAAAATTAGGTTTTGGGTGTTTTTTGAAGCAAATTTTGCCTAGAAGCAAATATGACCCTGTGTGATATTTAGCTGTTCTCAGTTTTAATTTGCATTTATAATTTATAGCCATAATACTCACTATAATTTAGGAAAAATGTGATGGTTTGCACTTATTGTTTGCTTACACCATGAGATAGGTAAGATGGTTTGTAAGTCAGAGTGTGGAACAGCTGTAAACAGAGGGAGATGGGATAGGAAGGGAGGCACTGGCCTGTAAGTCCAGACACTTGGGAGGCTGAGGCAGGAGCATCAACTCAGGGCTAGCCTGGGCAACTTAGTGAGCCTCTGTTTCCATAGAAAAAGTCAAATGAAGGTGTGCAACATTAGAGTGCTTTCCTCGTGAGTGGTTACGTTCTGCCCGTAGACTTGGCTCCTATGGGGGCTACTGTTATATTTTAAGTTAACACCATGCTCAAGTAAAAATAAAACAAAACAAAATTGCCTCTAACCTGTAAGCCGCACTTGCCCAAGGACACATAACCTCCTGGTGTGCTGGAGGCTGTTGTTCATGTATGATGACAAGCTTCGTGTTTTCACTCCTGTATACAAGGTTTAGAGAACACAACTGTACAGAATGTGCTAGGTCATATGTACATGGGAGGTATGGTAAACAGGCAGTAAGTCTGTCAGGATGCATACTTGCCCCACATTGGATGAAGGTGCTGTGTACTCTAGCTTTGTGGGATTTACCTTTATCAGTATCGACTAATGTAATCCGTGACCTTTCTCTGGGAAACCCAGGTTTGAACCTAGCCAGTGTCTGTTTTCTTGGCCAGTATTTAGTAAAGCTTGCTTAAAACTTGACTCAAAAAGTATGATAATGGTCTTATTCTCACCTGGGGGGATTAACATTTTCTGGGGGCCCCAGTGAAGTCAGACCACCCACCCAAATTCTAAAGCTGGTCCTGTACTCCAGAACTGTAAGGCTGAAGACCTGCCTCAGGACATGTACACCTTGAGATGTTCCAAGGCTCTGGGGCATGCTTTTGGTTTTGTGGACCGTTGGAGTGAACTTGCCGCGCTGAGAGAAGCAGCAGGCATTCACAGAGGCTCCTCCTGGTGAGTCTGTCAGGTTATGTTTTGTGGAATCCTGATCTGGGATGTGGAGGGGTTTGACAGAACCCAGATCTCTCCCATCCAGGGGAGAGAGAGAGAGAGAGAGAGAGAAAGAGAGAGAGGTTACACACCTGTTACACACCTAATTCTGGTTGTTTGGAAAATGTTGTTGTAAGACCCGATGTGCCCAATGTCAGGGAGGTCCCATTCACAAAAACACTGAGATGGAGAGCAATGCAATCAAGCAAGAGGTTTAATAACCCAGCACGCTGGGGATGCCCTGAAATTGGGACAGAGGCAATCCCAAGTAGCAAAAGCACACACTTTTTATACACTTGTGGAGGACAGCCTTTGGCAAGATCATGAGTTGGTTGATGACACACATTGACTTTTATACTCCCCAATGGTGACAATGGTGAGATATCTTTGGCACTTGGATGGGGGACTGAGAGGGCCCTGCCCTCTTCGAGGTTAGCTCATTTCCTGGAGCACGGTGTTATTCTAAATTCTTTGGAAACTCCCTAGTTCTGATAACGGAAAGTCCCAGCCACCTGGCGTTTTTCCTTAAGGCGGTCGTAGTCATTATGTTTGGATCTTACATTGTCTCTGTGTGTGCGTGCATGTGCGTGTGCATGAGCTCCTGTGTGTCTGTGTATTCTGGTGTGTCTGTAAGTCTTGTTGCAAACGAGGGGGCTGAGGTGGAAGTGAGCGCGGCTCAGCTGTGTGTACGAATGATGGTGGCCACTGCAGGGTTTGTTTCTGACTGGTCTCTGAGCCCCAGCTCCCATTAATACCAGAGCTGCTTTGATGGCAGGGCTCAGAATTTATATCTGAGCTTTCTGGATTCAGTTTAGCAGGATTCAAATGTCTTTTTGGGTGTGGATAATATTAAGCTTGTTATATAGTGTTCTACTTTACTGAGAAGCTAGCTTTGGGGTTGGGTTGTGGCTCTCCCTCCTTTAAACCCGAGCATGTGTATTTAAGCATGTCCTCTATGTCCTATGTCAGGCAAGCCTCCTGACTCTGTGACAGAACGAAAGAAAGCAAAACTGAACTAAAAGATTATTGGTTTCATTTCATTACATAAAAATTTTGCAAAGATGTAAATCTTATTCCAAGATTTGTAAGATTTGTATTATGTGAACTAATAGGTTAATTTAAACTCATATAACACAGGAGTTTGGTAGTTAAAAACCTACACGTAGGTGATTGTGTCACGACTCCATCTTGGGACAAAATCAACCTGTGGCTTACTGCCATTGTTGGATCCAAAGGACCACCACCAAAGATCCCCTCATCCCCAAAGACCACCAGAGCTGAGATTTGATGCAATCAGCAAGAGGTTTTTATTCCGTCGCGCTGGGGTTCCTCAGTCTTCAAGCAGGAGAAGAAGGAGAAGAACCCCGTCCTACAGATACAGACTACTTTTAAGCACAAGAACCACAAAAGTCACATGAATGGGGATGGGTACATTGAGGCACACAAGGATTGGTTGGAACCATTTGCCCTTTAATTTCATTGGTCCACGTCGTGGTCACATTGTCCTTGGTGCCTGGAGCAATGCTGTGGTTTTGGGTGGTTGAAAGTCCCTGCCAGACCTGCCGGTCATGAGACTACCACTAGGACAGGGTGTAACTAGGTCATAAAACTACAAATGGATGGGGGAGGTATAATTGGTGGAATTTCCTGGCAGGGGAATTTTTCTTAGGGGAGGGGTGTAGCTTGTGGAATTTCCCCTTGGTTCCACACCATCTTAGCTACTGCACTTCAGGATGGAGACAGCCATGTGGCTAGCAGCCACCTTTGCTACGGTTGGAGAGGAAAGATGTCATGGAGGCAATAACAGATCTCCTTGGGCTCTTTGGATTAGGATGGATTTATGTATGGTAATTCCTGTCCTGGAGACAAAGTCATAAAAAGGTTTATGAAAGGTAGGGTTTAAAAACAATGCATGATTAATAAGATATTAAAGCTACACCTCTATGCATTCATGTTCAAGAATGTACCTCATACGGGCAGCTGACCATTGTAATTTAAGAGTCCCCCAAGTAGTATCCATTTTCAAGATATGCAGGGGTTGTGGAGAGCAGCTGAGGCTTGCCACTGTGTGGCAGGGCTGGAGTTCCTGAAGAGAGGCCAGATGCAATGGGTACCTGTCTTAGTCAGGGTTCTCTAGAGTCACAGAATTTATGGGTAGTCTCTATATAGTAAGAGAATTGGTTGATGACTTACAGTCTGAGGTCCAACTCTTCAACAATGATCAGCAGCAGCTGTGAATGGAAGTCCAGGGATCTAGTGAAAGGAAAATTATACAAATTTAAGGTTTAAAAATATAAAACTAAAAGAGTAAGCCCCAAAAGCCACAGACTCAGGGCTAAGCCCTGCCGCCAGGAATAACAGGCCATAAAGATAAAGAAAAGGAATACAGGGGTTGGGGATTTAGCTCAGTGGTAGAGCACTTGTCTAGGAAGCGCAAGGCCCTGGGTTCGGTCCCCAGCTCCGGAAAAAAAAAAAAAAAAGAAAAAGGGAAAAAAAAAAAAAGAAAAGGAATGCACAAACCAGCTCAGGCTATCAAGGACGACCCATAAACCATCCAAAGACATCCCCCTAGCTTACTCTGAGTCATACTTTAACCAGATGTCCTCCAGACCCTGATAAGCCCCTACTTGTGCTTTTCAGCCATTGTGTCCTGCAGAGAGCACCCCAAGAAACCGGGCAGCCCAAGCCTAACCAGAGGTGTTTCAAATACAAATGCTCCATCAATTTTGACAAACTTTTAAAAATAATGAGGACCTAAAGACCCAACCCTTCTCCTGATTTAGTAGCTCTGTTCCAGGAACCAGGGGGCCATAAAACCTTCTGGATTCCCCTTATCTCCTGGAGCCATAAAACAATCCTGTAACTTGAGTTGCATTCCCCTTTGACATCCCCCCATCCCCTGGTGCTCACAGCCTCTGCCTTTAAATACTCTTTCTCCCAGCCTCTCTGGCCGACACCTCTGTCTCCTGCGTGGGATATGTGTCGGCCCGGAGATCTCTGTAATAGTGAAAAGCTCTCAGGGAGAACTTTCCCTCGGGATGGAGACCCTCCAACTCCAAAGACCAGACCGAGACACCACAGGATGCAATCAGCAAGAGGATTTGGTTTATTGTCGGGATACACAGGCACAGGCACCTGCGGGCGCTTCAGTCACTCGGGGGACTGGCGCGCCCCATGGAACCAAGGATGGGCTTTTATAGGATTTTGGGGAGCAGAAGCAAGCATACAGAAGCAGATGCATGGTTACAGGGATATAATTGGTGGATTCTAATGTTTTCTAGCTACCTTCCTGAAACATAACTACTGACTCGGCCCCCCACCAGGGTGTGGGACCTCTCTCGGGGCTTTTTTTTTCATTGTCAGGTGCTCAACCGAAGTTGTCCTGTTGCCAGGCCTTCAACCAAACACATCCTGCTTGGCAGCCGCTGTGTACTCAGTGTTCTAACCTTTCCCTGAACCAGTCATCTTAAGTACAGCCTTGCAAAATGGCGTTACTGCTGCTAAGCTGGGGTCTTTCATTCCCCCATTTTTTTTTGTTAACTTTGAGTGAAATCTTTCACTCGACTTGGTCAAGAAATTTCTGTCTGGTGGGGGCTTATTCTCCCACTGACTCTAGGCCACAAAAGGGCTAGGAGGAGCCACGTAGGAGTTTTAACTTTAAGGGGTTTGGAGTGTGCTGAACTCTCCATGTCTGGGGTGTAGTGTTGTGATTAGTCAATTCCTCAGACCGGACTGTCTTGACGTGTGGTGTGTGGATCTAAGCCGAGACTCCGTCTACCTTTAGGGCGGTCGGGGTAGTCAGGAGGACGGTGTAGGGTCCTTTTCACCGTGGCTCGAGATTCTTGGTCTGGTGTCTGTGTACCCACACGGTGTCTCTAATCTGGAACGGGTGTGGCACCACCGGATGCTCAAGCTTGTCCTGGTAAGCAGCGGCCAAAGGTCTCCAGACGTCTCTCTGTATAATCTGTAGGGCCTGTAAATGGGCCCTCAGAGAAGGGCTGTCAGCAAAATCAGCAATGTTTGAATCAAAGAAATGGACAAATGGGGGTGGTGTTCTATACATTATTTCAAAAGGAGTTAGACCATGGGGGCCCGGGGTATTCTGGGCCCGATATAGAACTAGGGGAAGGAGGGCCACCCAATCCTTTGAGCCAGTTGTAAGCGTAAGTTTGGATAAAGTCTCCTTAATTGTTCTATTCATGTGTTCTACCTGACCTGAACTCTGGGGTCTATAGGCACAATGTAATTTTTAATCAATCCCCAGCAATTTGGCCACCAACTGACTTACGTGGGAGACGAAAGCGGTCCCGTTGTCCGACCTCAACGCTTGAGGCATGTCATACCTGGGAAAGATTTCCTCGAGGAGCTTCTTGGTGACCATTTTTGTAGTCTCGTGCTTCGTGGGGAAGGCTTTGACCCATCCTGAGAAGGTGTCTACAAACACTAGGAGATACTTGTATCCATATATACCTGGTTTAATTTCAGTAAAATCAATTTCTCAATGGATGTCGGGACGGTGTCCCCTAGGACGAACTCCTTGTCCAATCATGGTCCTTCCCGGGTTAACCTGAGCGCATGCTTTGTAACTCTCAGTCACCTTTTGTATCGCTTTGTCCCGATTCAAAAACCACAGATTTATCTCTTCCCGATCTAGTAAGGTTTTTATCTTCTTAAACCCCAAATGGGTTAATTTGTGTAAAAAAGAGATCAATTCAAAAGTCATTTTTATTGGCATAACTGTCTTTCCTTTGTAGACCCACTGTTTTAGTTGAGGGTGGTAGATGGCCCCCATTTTTTTCTAGGAGCTCTATGTCCTCATGGGCATAAACCCAACTGGTTTGTCCCACTGGTGGGGGCGTGGGTTGGTCTGGGCTATTTAAGGGTAAGATTTGTTTGCTCATGGCCACTTCTCGCGCCGTGGCATCGGCCAGCCGGTTTCCTCGTGCCTCTGGGTTGTGCCCCTTCTGGTGTCCTGGACAATACATAATACTCAGTCTTTTGGGCAAGAATAGGGCTTCTAAGAGGGCCAGAATTTCAGCCTTATTTTTAATATCTTTACCCTCAGATGTGAGCAGCCCCCGCCTCCGGTAGATCTCCCCGTGGATGTGTGCCGTGGCAAAGGCATAATGGCTGTCTGTATATATATATTTAGCCTCTTACCTTTTGTCATCTTGAGCGCCTGAGTCAAGGCGATGAGTTCAGCCCGTTGTGCGGAGGTACCAGCAGGCAGGGCTTTCGCCCAAATCACTTTGTCCTCCGTAGTGACCGCAGCTCCAGCCTTTTGTTCTCCCTCTGCCAAGAAGCTGCTGCCATCCGTGTACCATGTGTGGTCAGCATTCTGAAGAGGCTGGTCCGATAGGTCCGGCCTGGTTCCATGTACTTCTGTGAGGATTTGTAGGCAGTCATGCTGTTCTGCCTCCTCTGGTAGAGGAAGCAAGGTGGCAGGATTGAGGGCAACTACAGGCCCAAACTGAACCCGTTCTGCATCCAGTAACAAGGCTTGGTGTGAGAATTAGAGAGCCAGCGGTCTGGGGGCTGCTTTACCAAGGCCTCCACTGCGTGGGGTGCTAGGATGGTGAGTGGCTGTCCCAAAGTCAATTTTCCAGCATCCTTGATCAGGACAGCAATAGCAGCCACCATCCTTAGGCACGGTGGCCAGCCGGAGGCCACAGGGTCCAATTTCTTAGACAGGTAGGCCACAGGGCGTTTCCAGGGTCCCAACCTTTGTGTTAGGACCCCTTTAGCATACCCCTGTTTCTCATCGATGAACAGTTACTGAGCAAATTGTAAGGGTTTGGAACAGTCGGATGAATATCTTCTATCCTCTTGTTGACCTTTCTCAAGTCTTGTACTGGCCTATAATCTCCAGTGCCGGGTTTCTTAACAGGCAGAAGAGGCGTATTCCAAGGTGACCGGCAGGGGATTAGGATGCCTTGATCTAGAAGCCTCGTAATGTGAGGCCTTATACCTTGATAAGCTTCATGTGACAGGGGGTATTGTTTTATGGAGACTGGAGTTGTAGTGGCCTTTAACTGTGTAATTAAGGGGGGCTGTTGGAGCGCCAACCCCAACCCACCAGTCTCTGCCCAAGCCAGTGTCCTGTCCCGGTTCATAGGGTTAGAACTTGAAGGGGAGTTCCGTGGGGGCCAGTTATTTGGGCCCCTCCTTCCTCAAAATGAATTTGTGCTTTTAGTTTGGTGAGCAGATCACGGCCCAGCAGAGGGTACAGGCAGTCCGGAACATGTAAGAAGGAATGGGTCACCTTACCAGTAGCCAGCTGAACCCGGCGGTCCGTAGTCCATCGGTATTGTTTCTCACCAGTAGCTCCTTGTACCCAGGCCGTCCGGTCGCTGAGTTGTCCTGAAGCTTGGGTGAGGACTGAATGTTGGGCTCCTGTGTCTACCAGGAAAGTAACCGGCTGCCCCCCAACTTTAAGCGTTACCCTGGGCTCAGGGGGGGGGGCTCCTGGCCCTGACCTCCCTAATCTTTATCTAGAGCCAAGAGGGAGGTTCGTGGTCGAGGCTTTCGGGGTCCGCCAGGCTTCTTGGGGCACTCTCTGGCCCAGTGCCCTTTCTCTTTGTAATAGGCACATTGATCTTTATCCAGCTTTAGCCCCTTTCGAGCTCCCCCCTATCTCCCTTCTTTTTTTGGCCCTGTACTACGGCGGCCAAGATTCGACTCAATTTTTTGTTTGTTTTTTTTTTTTTATCTTTTTCTTATTAAAAATCTTTTTAGCTTCTTTAAGTAAATCCTGTAATGTATAGCCCTGCAAATTTTCTAACCTCTGTAACTTAGTCCTGATATCTGGAGCAGCCTGCCAGATGAAGGACATAGAGACACTCGTCATTTGTCCTGGGTCATCTGGGTCATAGGGAGTGTACATACGGTAGGCCTCCTTAAGTCTCTCTAGAAAGGCGGAGGGAGTTTCCCCTGCTTCCTGTAATACCTGTTTTACCTGAGCCAAATTAGTAGGGCGTCGTATAGCCCCTCGGAGACCCGCTAGAAGCAACTGGCGATAAAGGCGTAGGTGTCCCTTACCTTCAGCTGTATTAAAATCCCAGTTTGGTCTCTTAAGTGGGAATGCAGCATCAATTTTTTCAGGCAGCTGGGTGGGACGCCCATCATCTCCCAGAACATGCTTTCTGGCCTCTAGGAACACTCTTTGTTTTTTTTTTTTTTTCTGAGGTTAAGAGGGCCTGTAAGAGCTGTTGGCAGTCATCCCAAGTAGGCTGGTGGGTAAGTAAAACAGATTCTATTAGGTCGGTGAGTGCCACCGGATCTTTGGAGAAAGAAGGGTTGTGTTGTTTCCAATTGTAAATGTCAGCTGCTGAAAACGGCCAGTATTGGGTCTGGCCACCGGTTCCCTGTCTAAGTGGGAAAGCCTGGGAGGTTGAATCTGGCATCACCTCGCGCTTATTGTGTAATCTCCCTGCGACAGGGGAGAAACCCTTATCAGACTGTGGCCCGGCAACTGATCTGGCCGGCGGCTCTGCCTCCTCCGTTTTAGCCGGGCCTGTCAGAGAGAAGATCTATGAGAGGGGAGTTTGGGTCTGCCGGGAGGAGAGGTTTCTTAAGACGTGGCCTGCAGACCGGGCGGGGCCGAGGGGACAGGCTGGGGGTTGAGGGGAGGCCAATTCGGGTCCACGAAGGGTTCCGCCCGGGGGGGGGGTTTAAGGCGAGACTCTCTCAAGTGATAATATAAGAAACCTGGTCAGGATGTCCGTGGACGACCCGATCTTTAACCTGTAAAATAATGATCTTATTAAATGTGCCATTCACTGGCCATCCTGCTCCGAAAGTGGGCCACTTGGATGTGCAGAGAGTCTGTCATTTTCCTTTTTTTTTTAACCTCGACGGACTGGTTGTGTGTCTGGTCGTGGACGTCTTTCTAATGATCAAGAGTGAGACTTAGGGGCGTTGTTAGGGACTGTCCCATGTTAGTTCTAAGGAAGATTAGAACACAGAGAAAACAAACAACACCAACAGTCAAACATACAACAGACAGGCGTGCTGCACGGCTTTGGTACCAAACTGAAAGCAAAAAGTCAGATGGAGGTGGCAAAGGTCCGGGGCCCTCTGAAAGCCAAAAATACAGACAGAGTGCCGTTAGTCCGGATCTTTCTCCTCTCCCAGATTGGGCCCCGAAAAGTCGGGCCCCAACACCCTTGGAACGTCTTCCAGGGCTGCGGGGCGAGAAGTCCGAGCTCGTCAGCTCCTTCTTCGTCCCGCCCAAATTCCAAACAACCTGGCTGAGCGCTCACAGAACAGACCTGGCTGAGCGCTCACAGAATAGACCTGGCTGAGCGCTCACAGAACAGACCTGGCTGAGCGCTCACAGAACAGACAGAATAAGGCAGAACGAGACAAAATTAGACAGACAGACAGACGCCGGCCGGCTTACCTCCCAGTGGGTGGTCGGTGGTCCCTGGGTGGAGGATCTCCTTTCCCGGCCAACGCACCAAATGAAAAGCTCTCAGGGAGAACTTTCCCTCGGGATGGAGACCCTCCAACTCCAAAGACCAGACCGAGACACCACAGGATGCAATCAGCAAGAGGATTTGGTTTATTGTCGGGATACACAGGCACAGGCACCTGCGGGCGCTTCAGTCACTCGGGGGACTGGCGCGCCCCATGGAACCAAGGATGGGCTTTTATAGGATTTTGGGGAGCAGAAGCAAGCATACAGAAGCAGATGCATGGTTACAGGGATATAATTGGTGGATTCTAATGTTTTCTAGCTACCTTCCTGAAACATAACTACTGACTCGGCCCCCCACCAGGGTGTGGGACCTCTCTCGGGGCTTTTTTTTTCATTGTCAGGTGCTCAACCGAAGTCGTCCTGTTGCCAGGCCTTCAACCAAACACATCCTGCTTGGCAGCCGCTGTGTACTCAGTGTTCTAACCTTTCCCTGAACCAGTCATCTTAAGTACAGCCTTGCAAAATGGCGTTACTGCTGCTAAGCTGGGGTCTTTCAATAGGTCTCTGTAATAAACCTCGCCTTTGCTTATTACATCCAAAATGGTCTCTGTGTCTGGGGACCGCGATTTCCCAAGACTAGAGTAAGGGTCTCTCTGAGTGGGATCTTTCACTAGCAGTGGCTCAGTCCCACGAGGCAGGCAGGCAGGCAAAAAAGAGAGACTCTTCCTTCTTCCAATGTCCTTAAGTAAATCTCCAGCAGAAGGTGTGTCCCAGATTAAAGGTGTGTCCCGCCGGGATCTGGGATTTGCTTTGTCCCAGGTGACCTTGAACTCAGAGGTCTACTTGCCTTAAGAACAGGATCAAAGTTGAGCCTTCCCATTATGGGTTATGTAGTTCATTCCAGATATAGTCAAGTTGACAACCAGGAACAGCCACTACAGTACCCCGGCAGTTTTGGAGATGCTGGTGCCGCGTGGTAGTCACCAGAGACACCGGCCATAATGAGATGAAGCTGGCTGGGTCCTAGAAGACAAGCTGTGTATGCTTCTGAGCACAGGCCAGAGAGGAGACCTGATGCCCTTTGCAAAGCCCAGAGGAGTGTGAGTGAATCCGAGACACTGAACTTGAGTTGAGTTGTTTGCACAGCTGGAGTTTGGTGTTGCCTCGTTGTGGGTGTGCCTGCTCCTTCCCTCTCGACGTGAAGGAGGTACTTTAATTTTTAATATTACAGGAACACACAGTTGAGATTTTATTTCATTTTATTTTTTGGCTTCTCTGTGTAGCCCTGGCTGTCCTGTAACTCACTCTGTAGACCAGGCTGGTCTCAAACTTAGATTTAGTTGCCTCTGCCTTCCAAGTGCTGGGATTAAAGGCATGGACCACCACCACCTGGCTGGGAGATTTTAGATTTTTAAAAGGAAATTTTGAATTTAAAGAAAATTCAAGTAAATCTGGATATTTTCTTTAAATATTTAAATTTATAAGGCAATGGGACATTTTAAATTTATAAAGTTTTATATTATGTATTTATTAATATGTAACATATTCCTGTTTTAGTGCAGCACTGACCTAAGCTGTTTGTCACAGAGCCTATAGGATGTCTGTCCTCACCTAAGGACTATTCCGGCTAACAGAGGCTGACTTAAGAATGTATGTCTAACCTCTTTGTCTTTGTTAATTTGTTAAGCTTTAGTAATTTTAATGAACTTAGGCATACAAGAAGGTGTGATATTCCCTAATGGCACACTATTTAAGGACCAGGAAAGTAAAGTTGACAGCTCCCTGTGGAGACTGTATTTATAATTTAGAATATTATTTGAATACTAACAGATCATTGATTTAATATTATTATTATTAAAAAGCTACTAAATTGTAAACTGTTAAAGATGGTTAAGACATGCAAGATAATATTCATTGTATAAATGATCAGAGTTTTTAATGATCTTAGAACTACGCTTGTAGCCAACTTTGCTAAGTGCAAACATAATTCATTTACAATGACAAGCTTTATTTAGCCTCCTGTATGTGTTTCCAAGGTTAAGACTAAAGCTAGTAGCTAAAAACTAAGTTTGTTTAAATCTTGTATACTTAACAGATTATGGTCCTCAAACCATTCAGAAATCTGCCAAATACGGCATTTAAAATGTTTAATGGAAAAAGCCTCCCATAATAGAAATACCACAATCTAGCAGGAACTGGAAGGTCTCCAAAGAAGAATGAAAACCAACTTCTCCACCTGGATTGTGGTAACACCACTGAGCAAAACATCCCCAGGCCTGCTGCCAGGACTCTGTCCAACCTGTGCACAGTGTTTGGTTACTGTTCCTGGTCAAAGTAAGGCCAGTCCTGCAAGTTCCTCCTCATAGGAAAATCTCTCAGTCTTGGCTCTGGCAGCAGAAGGCCAAAGCTGCTGTGTATGACAGCTGAATATTGACCACTCCCCCTACAACGCCAACAAAACCATGGGAATCTAGGTAGTGGGTAAGTCTCTGTTTTAAGGCATGTAAATGCAGCTTATAAAGGTATAAGAAAATGATTTAAGGTAATGAAAAGTTGTTTAATTTTTGCACGGAGCCATATTGGATTTGGGCCTAGCCGCTTTTTGACTGCATGGCTCAAAGTGGCTAGGTGACTCTGGGCTGTTTGGCCACAGAGACTCACCCCTAAGATGACTGCCATGAGTCTTAAGATTGTTGGACAAAGCCTCTCCCATGAATTTACGGCACAGGAAGATAACATTCAAGGGATGCCTCAGCTCCCTTAGCAGATACCTGTTATCTCCTGAATCAACACCCGGTGTCTCCACCGCCTGACCTCATCGTCTACCGCCTGACCTCTTTGCCTCCAGCTATCACTACCTATATCCGCACCTCCTCCTCCTCTGTGTTTCACAAAGGACACTCCCCCTACCTGAAAGCCTTAAAAGCTGTAACGTTCACCCGAATAAACGAGACCTTGACAACAGAACTTTTGCTTGGTCTCCTTCTTCTCTTCACCCCCATTTTGGCCCACAGGTAGAAAGCCTCTTCGGGACCCTGAATAACTGGGTCCCCGCTGGCGGGGACAAATTTTCTTTCCCTTCTATGCTATTATTCTTATACTAAGATTTCAAAAGTTCAGGTTTTTTTTTAAAGATGTATTTATTTATTATATTTACAGCATTCTGCCTGCATGTATGTCTGCAGGCCAGAAGAGGGCACCAGATCTCATTACAGATGATTGTGAGCCCCCATGTGGTTGCTGGCAATTGAACTCAGGACCTCTGGAAGAGTATACAGTGCTCTTAACCTCTGAGCCACCTCTCCAGCCCAAGTTCAGAGTTTTAACATTAATCAGTGGAGTTTGTTCTGATAAACTGGTAAAGCACTGACTACTATTATCAGAAATGACTCAAGATTTTAAATTTCCTTTGGTTGTTTCTAAGTATAACTTAAAAGTGTTTCTCAGCATGCTAAATCTTTTCTGTCCAGTTTGTATGAACCCAGCTCTCTGGCAGAGAAACGAATGTTCATGCTTTTTTACCCTAAAGCCACAAGTATGATTCTATTCCAGCTGTTTTAGAGACATATGTTAGCTGGTGTTGTTGTTGTTGTTGTTGTTTTGTTTTGTTTTGTTTTAACAGTGTGGATTTTAGTGAAGATTGAAAACAATGGCAATGCTAGTATATTTGAATGCTTATCTTCTTTTTGTAAACTAAAAAAAATTCATTTAAGCTTTGGGGAGTCAAAGGAATCAAAAGACTTGGATCTACCTCTCTCAGGTCATATAGGACTCCAGATAAATACAGTCTAAATTTCTGTATCTGTCTCTTCCTGAAGATGTGATCTCCCTTGACCACCAACCCCTATTCTGGTCTCAGGACCTTCTATCATCCTCCAACTACCAGGACTATGGCCACCATAGATTCATGTGTTTGAATGCTTGGCCATAGGGAGTGGCAATATTAGGAGGTGCGGCCTCATTGGAAGAGGTATGGCCTTGTTGGAGGAAATGTGTCACTGTGGTCATGGGCTTAAGACCCTCCTCCTAGCTCCCTGGAAGCCAGACTTCTTTCTGTTTACCTTCTGAACAAGATGTAGAACTCTCAGCTCCTCCCGCCATGCCATGCTTCCTGCCATGATGATAGTGGACTGAACCCCTGAAACTGTAAGCCAGCCTCATTAAGTGTTGCCCTTTGTGAGAGTTGCCTTGGTCATAGTGTCTCTTCACAGCAATAAAATCCCAAGACAGGCCTGAAAGTTCTATTACAGTCCTAATCTTTAATTTCTGTCTCTAGTCTATAACTGTCTCAGGAGAATTCTACTTGGCTAACAGATATCACCTAGGAGTCAGCTGTGGGCTACACAATGCTCCAAATGGCTGTGAGCCTTGAGCTTGCTGAAAAGTGATGTGACCCAGTCTGGTGGATTGATTGCTCCCTGTCTCTTCAGATGGGTCCACAAACCAGATGCTTCTGATCAATGCCCCATTGCCTTAATCCCCTCCCATCATTTAACTAGCATTCTATCATGGGAGGGACCAGCCTCAGCAGTTGACAGGTCCCAGAGAGGAGCTAAGGAACTGGCAAAGAAGGAAAGACTAAGTATGGTTGTAGGGGGAGTCTTGTAGCCCTGACAACTAGCAATGAGGTCACTTCTTTTTTTTTTCTTTTCTTTTTTTTTTCCTTTATTTTATTTATTTATTTTTTTTCGGAGCTGGGGACCGAACCCAGGGCCTTGCACTTTCTAGGCAAGCGCTCTACCACTGAGCTAAATCCCCAACCCCTTGAGGTCACTTCTTTATTTATACAGATCTCATAAAACAAAAACAGACTCATAGTTTCCCAAGAAGTACAGATCATATCATTTTGTCTCCAGACATGTGTTTGATTTTTCATTGCATGTCAGGGGTTGCTGGTTTAATTACAGTTAGCACCTATAGATAGAACAGATTTTTGTTTGTTTGTTTGTTTGTTTCTTTTTTTTTTTTTTGGGGGGGGGGGAGCTGGGGACCGAACCCAGGGCCTTGCGCTCGCTAGGCAAGCGCTCTACCGCTGAGCTAAATCCCCAACCCCAATAGAACAGATTTTATTTTTATTATAAGCCCTATAGAATAATAAAGAACCAATAAAACATCTGTAGCAAAGCAAGCATACTTAGTATATGACAGCCTTTTTCATGCTGGCAGCATTTGTGGTTTCAAAGAGCTAGACAAACAGAAAATATCAGAGCCAGTCTTTTCATGAATGGCAAATTCTGAGACCTAACTCCTTTTATCATCTACACATGTTCTTACGTAGGAAAATGGCTATTTTATATATTATAAACCCTGTCCGGCCCCCTATCTGTAAGCTACATTTTCAGGAAGATCTGAATGTATTGTAGAAGGAGACCTCTGATTTTTTGCCAATTCTCCTGGCCAGTCAGAGTCTGTCGGCTACTTCTAAGTTTAGTCTGTAAGGCTCGTAGTGAGTCTTAACTATCGGGACACCCCCCAAGTGAGACACGAGAATGGAGTTTGATGCAAACGCAAGAGGTTTATTTTTCTCCGAGTGGCACGTCAGGGTCAACCCTCAATCAGCCCCTCATGGCAAGTGACTAGAAGGCGACCTCAAATGGCCATAACAAGCAGTTTTTATATTTTTTAGGGGTACAGGTTACATCAGCAAGGTTACAGTTTAAACTTATTAGCTAACATATTGACCTTTAAATCTGTTGGCTAGCTAGCATATGACAAGCATTTGAACTCAATCTGGGACCAGAGGGTCAGGTGACTATCAGTACATTCCGCAATTTTTCAAGAATGTCCCTGCTCCTCCTGGGAACTGTGGGTGGAGAATGTAAGTTGGCCTAATCTTGACCTGAGGCGGTGGGTGTAAGGCTGGTGAAAGCCCGTAGAGTCCTTCACAGGAACCCCATAACCTACCTACTTTCTACCAGGCCAAGCCTCTTAATAGCTCTTACACTTCGGTAAGAACGAGGGTCCTTCAATTCTTCTCTGATTATTCTATTTCTGAGTTTGCCTAGTGGCAAATACACCAAGAAAATCCTAGAATTGTAGCCTCATTAAAAAAAAAAAATTCTAGCATTTTTTGTGTTCATCACAATCTCCAGGGCAAAAGACTTCCAACGAGGGCAAAATAAGGTTATTTTTCTGAAAGCAGAAGGGTTTGTGTGTTTAGTATTATCCTAAAGAGACTCATATATGTTCCTCTGGAAAAGACATAAAATGAATCAGAATACAGAAAGCCCACAAAAATACAACACCCAGAGACCAAAACTAAAAGTGAGAGGCAATAAGACAGCAATTGTAGCTTCCATCAGCGTTGCTGGCACTGAGTCAAACAGCCATGCTGGCTTCCTGACTCTCACCATCCTCAGTGGATATAGCTGTCCCACCATCCACCCTGGGCCCTGACAGCCTTGTCCTAATTTCAGCATGAAGTTTTACAGAAGAGAGTACATCACCTCTTATGTTCTACAAAAGGCTGGAGTGTTAGGTTGAAAGGAAATTCCGTGGCGTAGGGGACAAACCGGCTACCTAAAGTGCCTATTGGTATACCAGGAAAGGTACCTGTTAGAATCAAATAGACCCAGACCTATCAACAGGTATATTCATTAACTGAAATAGTTCTGCATTTCAACAGGACACTTGAGATACTCAATGTAGAACAAGGAAGCTATTGTGTAGCTTTAAGAGAAAATTATTCTTTTTCTTTTTCTTTTTATTAGAATTTGATGTTTTGTGGGTTTTTTATTTTATTTTTATTTTTATTTTTATTTTTTTTTATTTTTCGAAAATAGGTTCTTCTCTCATACAATACATGCCAACCGGTTTCCCTTCCCTCAATTCTTCTTAGCTTCCCCTCACCTCTCCTTACCCCAGATCCAGTCCCTTTGGTTTCCCTTAAGAAAAGAGCAGAGCTCCAAGAAACAATGACCAAACAAGACAAAACAACATTACAGTAAGACAAAAGCCCTTATGTTGAAGCTGGACAAAGCAACCCAAAGGAAGGGAAAGAGTCTCCAGAACAGGCAAAAATGTCACCTGCTGTCCTTGTTAGGAATGCCACAAAAACCCAGTGTGGTTTGCCCTCCAGTTATCTGTATTTTGATGCTAATTCCACTGCCCAAGGACAGCTACCTAGTCATTTACTCAGGACTCAGGTGACTTCACCAGAACCTTCTCGCCATTGAATTTGTGAAATACAGGTGAGGGGCAGGTACAGGATAGAAGGAGGCCTGTCATTGGATGAGAAGGAAGGATGGGCGGGAGAAGAGTTTGAAGGAAGAGGAAGAGACTGGAACGGAAATGAGGAGAGACCGGAGGAAGAGGGAGAGAAGCCATGGTAGGTGATGTTAAGATTCTGCTCTGTGTGTTTACAGGTTGTGATTAATGTTCTTAAGGGATGGATGGTACTGGGCTTTATATGTTTAGGTGGGCAATTATATCTTATCAATTAGATCTAAGGTTATTGTGTCCTGTGTTCTTTCATGTGTAGATTTAAATGTAAGGGAGTGTGGGGCGACTGGTCTGGGCCACCACGGAGTTGAGATGTGTGTTTCTGGCATGGAAACCTGCCTTGGAACTAGATAGGTAGAGAGATTGCCGACGGCTCAGAGAGAGGCCTTTGGCAGTGTGATATGGGATGGAGCAGAGCAGGTGAGAGGCTTTGCTGACTGAGAATTAAGATATCCAGCAGATATCTTGGGACACTGTGGTGCCAGACCTAATCGGGATAAAAGACAACTTTTTTTATTTTTTATATTTTTACTACAACAAAACCCCATGTAGCTACTTGTGTTATATTCCCCAAAATACTGTTTGCATGAGAAGATCTGCTCATAGCTTCTGGGAACCTGCTCCCAGACGGTTCTGATTGGTAAATAAAGATGCCAATAGTCGATAGCTGGGAAGGACAGACAGAGACGGGATGTTAGGATTCCTGGCTTGGGACCTGGAGGAGAAGGAGGTGGGAGGAGGAGGGAGGGAAGAAGGCAGGCAGGCAGGCAGGCAGGCAGGCAGGCAGGCAGGCAGGCAGGCAGGCAGGAAGGAAGGAAGGAAGGAAGGGAGGAAGGAAGGAAGGAAGGGAGGAAGAAAGGAGGGATCTGCCATGCAGGGAGGGTAGAGGAGAGGAGCGATGCTGTTTCTGAGAACAGGTGCAGGAGATGCATAGCCACCAAGTAAAGGAGTCAGGAGAGCATGTTCCAGAGCTGCCAACTGGGTTTAGAGCAGCCAAGATAGAACATAGGAATTAGTAAGTAGTAACTCGGAATTATGGCCGGGAAGTGGATTCTAGCAGCTTGGAGGCTAGGCAGTGTTCCAGCTATTGTGCTGCTTAAGGCACATTAGCATATAAAGACTGTGTGTGTCTCTTATTCAGGAGCATAAACCATTGAGGTGGGAAGCAACCTCGTGATGGGATTTATTACTTAAATATTAATACTACATTTAGTGGGTCTCCAAGTCCCCTTCCTCTGAGAAAGAATGGTCTTTTTGCGCTTCAGGCTTCTTACACCCTTGTTTCTGCTCCACCCAGCCTGGGTACTGTTGCTTTTATTTCAGCTTTGCAGTTACTCGTTAGGATTTCCAGGTCGTCAACCCTATCTGCATACAGGTGCACACCAAATATTACGGATGCCTAGATCACTGGGTTCAGTCTTACGGAGATTCAAATGTCTTTCGGGTATGGATAATATTGAAAACTTACTGCTTCACTTCACTGGAAAGATGGGTCTGGAGATGGGATTTGCTTGCTTCAGACAGAAGCAAGTTTATCTCAAGTTTCCTCCGCCCCTGACCTTACTTTTAAAAAATCAAGATATCTACATCTATCTATCTATCTATCGATCTATCGATCTATCTCTATATCTATCTATATATCTATATCTATCTATCTGTGTGTGTGTGTGTGTGTGTGTGTGTGTGTATTTCACTCTCTAAACCACCCTGTTTCTTGGTTCTTGTTTACAAAAATGTTCCCTCATTCAAGGCCATGGGTATCTTTAAAGTTCTTGGTGAAATGTAAACTTTTTTCTCTCAGGATTTGAAAGAACATTTGGGCATTTGTTTGAAAAGGCTGTAAAATTTAAAAGAAAAAAAAAGGTTAACTTAAATCAGGTAATCTTACTTTGGTATAACGCGTGATGTATGAACCTTAAGTCATACATACAAAATTTAACTTTTTGAGCCCCCAACAATGGTGCCCAAATGTCACCAGGAAGCCATCATAGACAATCACATTGCCTCTTATTTATTTTCAACAAAAGGCTGGGGTGTTAAATTTCAAACCCAGGACAAATGGTACCTTTTAGCCTCTGGGCTGCTAAACTTAGTTCCTCTCTCCCTTCCCCTCCCTGTCTCCCTACATGGTTCAGGATCATGACTGTTATAAAATATAATGTGTACCTGGTCCTGGTGGGCCTGTGTCAATGTGTGCCCCTGAGTAATTACATCGTGCAGCAGATTTGGTTTAAAGGGGCTTTATTGGGGGAAGAGAGAGGAGTGAGGGCCTGGAGAAGAGGTAGAGGCACATGAGTAGACATGTAGACAGATTGAGCAGGACAGAAAAAGGGAGAGAATGGTGGAGAGAGAGAGAGAGAGAGAGAGAGAGAGAGAGAGAGAGAGAGAGAGAGAGAGAGAGAGAAGTTATGGGTCAGTCACCATATAAACAATCCAGCAGTACACAGAAATAGTATTTTTTAAATTTAAATATACAGAGATATTTTCTAGTAAGAATGTTAAGAGATATGAAAAAAAAAGTTCTCCAAAGAAAGCTTTTAAACTAGGCCTTCCTCAAAGCTGATGACCTTAGTAGAACTTCAAAAATTGTGGGGACTTTGGAATTTTCAAGTTTGGAGCCAAATTACCTTGGGCTATCTTTCACTCTTTAATGGCCGTTTCTGTCTCTCCTTCTTGTGTGAATCGATAGCTTGGATAGCTTGTGACCATTAAGTAAAACTTCAGAATGTGCAAACAGACCATTAGCTTTGCTTTGGAACAAATTAAGCCAGATGGGGTGCAAGAGTCTTGGTTTGTGTTTTCAGAAAAACTTTACGAAGCTAGGTGACGTAAATGTGTTTTTCCAGGCAGTGGTCACTCACACTGGCTCCAGAGTAAGCCATCACTTAACCCTTAGAGGTTAGCTCTGTGGTTTTGCATTGCAAGAGCAACAGTCATGCTTAAGGCCTGGGCATATCTGACCTTTCTCCTTTCCTATCCAGTAAACCTTCAGTTTCCAGGTATTTCACTAGAAACCTCATCTATACTCAAAGCCTCATCTTAACGCTTTGTATGGACCTGGTGACTCATGCTTTTATCTTATCCGAGGGTAATCCCATCCGAGGTATTTCCAGCACTTTCCTACTATTTTACTTATGGGGGGGGGTGGGTCTTAGCATCACTTCGAGATGTAAATTGAAAGCCACATGTGGCCACTGCTGAAGTACTTGGACAGGACTGTGACAGCCACCCTTGCGTGAGCCATATTTCCTGTGCTTAAATCTGTCTTACACTCCCTTGAACTGGCTGTTAGGGATAAGAGGGAGCTTATTCTGCAATCAAATACAAGCGACCTGGCCTGGGAACACAGATTTAGGTAAGTCTAAAGTCCACGGTCCAACATAGAGGCAGTGTTTTGAAGCTTTTATGGGAACAGAACAAAGACAGTTACAAATCAAGACTTCAAAATGTTGGTGGAGGCCGCAGAGAGGCAGCTTATAGCCAAGCGGAGAACCTGAGCTATGGGCTCCAGATGTTATCTGGTATTGTCTTTAGCCTCCGACTTGTCGAAAGTAGGATTTTGTTATGTTGGTACATTCCAAAAGGCTTTGTTGTTGTTCTTTCTCATTAGTCACACGATATTCCGTCAGACTCCTTCTGTTAGTCACAGGATGTTTGGCTATTTAGAGGGGGAAAGATAGTTCAAAATAAATTGTAGTTAGGCTTAGGACCCGCAACATTCCAATGTCCCCACACTAGCCAGCCAGGCTTTGCAGACATAGTTTCTCTCACTCACACCAGCAAGCCCAGGAACCCCTCTGTTTCCACTTCTCCAGTGCTGGGGGTCCGGGTGCACACTTCCGTGCTGGCTTCTTACATGAGTGTGGAGGATCTGACCTCAGGTTATCTGCTTACATAGCTATCACTTGATCCATCGATGCAGCTTTGAAGACCATAGCCTTTTTTCTTTTTTAAAGGTTTATTTATTTTATGTGTGTGAGTACACTGTCACTCTCTTCAGACACACCAGAAGATGGCAGCAGATCCCATTACAGATGGTTGTGAGCCACCTTGTGGTTGCTGGGAATTGATCTCAAGAGCTCTGGAAGGGCAGTCAGTGCTCTTAACTGCTGAGCCATCTCTCCAGCCCCTGACTATATACTTTGCCGTAGTAAACTCCAATTCTGATTTACATTGCCCATTGTGAAGGATCTGTCTTCAGGTTGCTGGCAGCAGTTCTGAGATGAACGAATGGTCTCAGTGTTAATAAGTCTGGGTCTCAGGAGCCTGGCGAGTCTGTTATGTTGTAAGAATCATCTATCTAGAGATCTTGGTGGGTGGCCTGGACATATCTGTCTCAGAATTACCTCTGCACCTATTTAAAAATGTTTTTTACTTTATTTATGTGCATACGTGTTTGTGCATCACAGGTATGCATTATCTTCAGAGGCCAGAAGAAGGTATTGGGTCCCTTCGTATGGAGCTATAGACAGCGATGAGCCTCAATGTGGGTGCTGGGAGTCAAACCGAGCTCCTCCGGCAGAGCAGCCAGCCCTTTTAACTGCTAAGCCATCCCTCCATGCCTGTTGTTTAAAGTGCACCTCACTTTATCCTTACTTTGGCTCCTCATTTATAAAGACTATTAAACTGGAGACGAGGAGGTAAGAAAGTTGCTCTTATAATTTGAAAAAACCTGTTTCTTTTGTTTTTGAGTGTACAATATAATTAAAACATTCCCTTCCCCATTTCTTCCCTCTAAACCCTTCTTGCCTTTTTAGATCCATGGCTTCTTTCTTCATTAGTTATTGTTACATGCATATATGTCTGTATTTATACATATATATTCCTACTTGCACAAGTACAACCTGCTCGGTTTGTATACTGTTACTTGGCTAGCCACTCCACAATTTTTCATGATTCAATTTTCCAGAAACTTAATGAATATTTAAGATTTTGAAAAAAAAATGTTGGTTGACAAGATGGCTGGGCAGCTAAAAGTGCTTACTGTGCAAGCCTGACAATGTTTTAGTTTGGACTTGATTCACACCAATACATACAATAATATGTTAAATGTATTTATTTATGTGTAACTGTCTCTGTATGTGTGCACACATATGCACGTATCCATCTACTTCCTTGAGGCAGAGTCTCGTTTCTGCCACAGTGCATAATCTAGGCTAGTTTCATTGTATTTAAAGCAGTATCTTGTTTTTGTTGAGACAAGGCTGACCCCAAATTTACTGCGTAGCTGAGGGACTGACATGGGCGGGTACTTGGACCACTTTATCTGTTCCTCTTCCCATTGTGACTGAACAGCAGTAGACTCTGACTCTTATTATTGCTTATCTTAGTTGTTAGATTGGAGTGGGTGGGCTAAGCTTAGCTTATTGGAGTCGCAATAGACTTATTTGGAGGCTCAACTGTTAAATGTTGAGGTGACCTTTTCTTACTTTGTGTGAAGGTATATCTCTGTATTTTCCTTTTCTTTTTTTTCTTTCTTTCTTTCTTTCTTTTTTTTTTTCGGAGCTGGGGACCGAACCCAGGGCCTTGCGCTTGCTAGGCAAGCGCTCTACCACTGAGCTAAATCCCCAACCCCACATACCTCTGTATTTTCAATGGTTAGTCCTGTACTGGCAGAAGAGCTACGTGCTGGCAGGATTTTGGTATTGTCATTTCTATGGCCCAACACCAGCTTCCTATTTGTAGCAGCCCTCTATGCCTTAGGTAACCAGAGAAATGTATCAGATGTATCAGGTGTTCTCTCTGCTAATTGGTTATAATGAAGATCTGACAGCAAATAGGTGGGGCAGGAAGCTTATGGGCGGAACTTCCTGCCAGAGGAGTGACACAAGGGAAGAAGGCAGAAGCTGGAGATTTGAAACTGGATGTGGTAAGGAATAGGAGGAAAGTGGAGCATGGAGGTCTAGAGCTAGCCACGTGGTGGAGATGCAGGCCAAGAAGGTGATTAAGTTAGAAGGTAGCTGAGAGACTGCACCAGCAAAAGTCCTAAGCTTTAAACTGTATAGAATACTCCATGTCTTATTTATACCTCAGGTGGGTCTGAAAAAAGTCACACAATAGTTAAGAGTACTTGTGTAAGGGTCCAAAAATTACTGAAGTAAGACTCTAGACTCAAATGGTATGCAAGAACAAAGAGTGTTTATTCTGCAGAAGCAACCAGCATCCTAGGGTCACCGTCATTTAAGAATGGTGACTCCACACACAGACATTCGAGCCCTTTTTATAACAGAACTACTTAATTGCTTCTGAGATAACAACAGACTTCTAAAACCTAGAGCACATTCCAAGGGGTTTTAAAATCCATTAAAGTCATAAAGAAGGAGCTAGGATATACACCACATATGCGAAGACAGAAGATAACATATCTACTGGAGCAATGGAAATCCACAACTTGGTCTGGCAGAGCTTAGGCTGCGAGAGCACCAGGCCTATCAGAAGGAATGTACAGCTGGACTCACTCAGTTCATGGATGTGCTCAGCACTGGTCCTATCACTAGGGAGACAGCAGCACGGAGCAGTGGTGACTGGTGTCAACCAGCTTCGCAGTCCTCATCACAGACCTCAGTGTTTCTGTAATATTATTTGTGGGTTTCTGCTCCACCTTGGGTCATTGAGTTCCCAAATAAAAAACCTAAAAACTTTATATTTATAGCAAGCCTTAAAGCATTAGTGCTCTTTTGGCTGCTTCCCCTTCAACAATCCTGAGATATCACTTGCAATATTCTGCCTGGGCCACTCCTATTCCAACAAGCCACCCCTCGTGGCCGTGGGCTCAAGATCCACCATGGTGACTTACCCCTTTTTCCTCTCAAGGTTCCTGCCTCAGACCCCAAGCCCAGGAACTAAAGCCCTGCCTATCTCTCTTCTGCCCAGCTATAGACATCTGTATTCAATCAATAGTTTTAAATTAAGGAGAGATGTTTGCACAACAAAAGCTGGCATGTGTGAGAATTCACACCCTTGAGGCAACTGGACTTTAGGATACAGAATTTAGCATTACCCTACATAGCAACAGACCAAATATCAACACCCCAGGTCCTGGTACCTTTAATCTCACAGCAACCATGTTTGGGTCTTGGACCTAGTGTGTGACCCCCTCCTCCAGCACTGGACAGAAGTTCTTGGGCCTAGTGTGTCTAGGTCCTTGCTTCTTTGATTTCTCCCTGATAAACTTCAGTGACTTCAGCCCTTTATAACCTAGCTACCTTATCATCTCTGCTTTGGATGGTCCCTGCCTTGACCATTCTCTGGAATCCCTCAGCTGCTTTCATTGTCCATTCTACCATGGCAGACTCTCTGTGGCAGACTCTGGACTCTTCTCCTGCAGCCTCTCTTCCTGTTACCAGCTGTACCAGCTGTGTTAAAACTAACAGGTCAGGGGCTGGAGAGATGGCTCAGTGGTTAAGAGCACTGACTGCTCTCCCAGAGGTCCTGAGTTCAATTCCCAGCAACCACATGGTGGCTCACAACCATCTGTAAGGAGATCCGATGCCCTCTTCTGATGTGTCTGAAGACAGCTACAGTGTACTTATATATAATAAATGAATAAATCTTTAAAAAATATTTTTAAAAAAGCTAACAGGTCAGAAGTAGGCAAGAAAGACCATTCATAAGAAGCATTTATTGGGCTCAGTTTTGTAATGTCAGGTGGGCAGCCCAGGTCAGGGGTGCAACAGGCTCCCAAGGTACACGAACAGTCTGCTCATATAACCAGAAACAGGAGTGTAGCAAAGATGTGTGAACCAGTTATGGGGTAGTCACCAGAGAAGACTGCTCAGACATAAGTATAAGGCAATAGAAAGTCTTTATTAGCTGGCCAGCAACTGTAGTGGGTCTCAGAATCCCAGTGTAGCACTGAGCCTTTCTCAGGGTGAGCTTATATAAGTACACACACATACACACACACACACAGGCACATACACACAAAACAACAACGACGATAACAAACCAAAAAAAAAAAAAAAAAAAAAAAACCAAACAAAGACATATTCCAGTTAACAAAAACAATTAGCCAGAAGTGGAGCTACAGGAGCCAAAAGCAAGGCTAGTAAATTTTGAGACTTTCCCAGAACTTTGACAGATTAGGTCTTTGTTTTAGTTTTGGCAGATGGTGCTGTGTATGCAATGAGTTTTACGACCTGAATGGCACCTCCAACATGGAGTCAGTTGTGCTAAGGTCTGGGGCCCTGTGACATTCTACACTGTTCTTATTGAATGAGGCAAATCATGGACTCAACCCTGTCTTTAGTTTAAAATGCAGGGCCCTGCTGTTAATTCAATCAGGATGAGAATTTTTTTTTTTTTTTTTTTGGTTCTTTTTTTTCGGAGCTGGGGACAGAACCCAGGGACTTGTGCTTCCTAGACAAGCACTCTACCACTGAGCTAAATCCCCAACCCCTCAGGATGAGAATTAAAGACCCAAGCAGTATTGATAGCAGAGTAGTTAGCCAGGGGGAACCAAAGAAGAGAGTGATATCATTATTTCCCTAACCGTGGCAGTTTTCTTTTAAATTACTTGTGATCAATTAGCCGCAGGTTTCTCCCAAAGCCATACATAGGTTTCTGTTGCTGTTTTGCTTTAATCACGTGGGAAGTAAGTCTAGGTCTCTCCAAATTTTGTAGTAACATTTCTGCAAGGGAATTTAATCACAGTTTTAATACGTGTTGTAGAAAATATTTAATCTCAATCTGGGGTTTCTACCCTGACTTTGATCATTTGGTTCCTGGATAAAAGTCACATGACCTTTATATTTGTAACAAGCCTTAATCAGCATTAGAACTGGGCAGATATCTACCCTCTCTGTTATTAAAATCTGTTTTTTATTGATAAACCCCAGTTATTACTATGTTTCATCTGGGCTGCTCTTAACTCCAATTGGCCAGTCCTCATTGCCCTGCTGTTTTGACTCCTAACCCATGGCTTTTTCCCTTCCTCCACCTTCTTCTCCTCCTTCCTGGTCCCTCCAACCTCCATTCCCGGGAACCCAAGACCCTGCCTATCTCTCTTCTGCTTAGCTATTGACTGTAGGCCAATTAGAGATAACTTCAGGGGCCAGGTTACATAGCATCACTTGGGTACATACTCCTACCACTTGTCTCTGGGAACAACCAGGCCACAGGGGCCTGTACTTATCATAACAATACAAAACATACATATCAAAAGATTAAACCTCTACAGATATCTGGTCAACCTGCATACTTAGTTTGGAAAGCATCAGAAGATGCACATTTAATCAAACCGTTGGCTCATACCCACCAAGTATCTTCAGGGGCCCAGTAATACAGCTGTCATCCAGATGAATAAACCATAAAACAGAATAGTAGGCATCAGGATAAGGGGAAGTGCCTAAGCTAAAGGTTTTGGATATTAGACATGGTTTAGCTCCTTGTAAGTCCTCTAAGATTAATTTGGGCTGCCCCCAATCACAATGAGTTTTGTCAATCAATGGGCTGATAGTCCGATTCGTTCCTATCCTTGTGTAGTGTAGGATCTGGGAGTCTAAGCATAACAGCCATCCTGGCTGATTTCTGGCTGGGAATGATTAACTCCATCCCCAGGGACCCTTCCTGTGGCATTGAGTCTGACTCCCTAGGTTTTTTTCAAAGAAAATTTTTTCCAGGAAGCCTGTTTTACATATCCTACTTTTACAATGGAAACTCCCCTGTTTCTGGCATCTCGGGGGAACCAGCCACTGGGCATGCATAGAATTGTAAATTCTGTATTCCTCTTTCAAAAGATAAAGCCACATATCTTTTTTTTCTCTGATACAATGAGGCACTTAAAGTGGGCATCAGTTGGCAAAGATCTGGTTAAATATGGGTTGCTGGTCTGTAGTCACATTACCTTCCCTGTATCTGTCTTCCTCAGTTTCCAGTCCAGGCCTGAAGTCAATGGGGGTTGGACCAAAACCAACCAGTATCCATACAAAGCACAAGGCTCAGGAGACTGTAGGAGAGCAGGGGTGGAAGGGCCCAGAGTCCAGGGAAACCTTCATTTCCATGGTCCATAGTACAGAGACAGTCCATATGCAGCAGCAGCTGCGGTTTTCACTTCCTTAACATGGGTGTGGAGGACCCACGGTGTAAGCCATGGAGTATTGGAGCCACAGAGTAGGAATGGAGAGAATTGCCGGGAGCCAAGCCCACTTATACACCCTCTGTTTCTGGGCATCCTAGCCAGTTGTCTGTCTTTTTTTTTTTTAAAGAAAGAATTTTTTTTTTTTTCTGGAGCTGGGGACCGAACCCAGGGCCTTCCTAGGCAAGCGCTCTACCACTGAGCTAAATCCCTAACCCCCCCACCCCTTTTTAAAAAAGATTTATTTATCACTTTATTCAGACACACCAGAAGAAGGCATCAGATCCTGTTACAGATGGTTGTGAGCCACCATGTGGTTGCTGGGAATTGAACTCAGGACCTCTGGAAGAGCAGTCAGTGTTCTTAACTGCTGAGCCATCTCTCCAGCCCCAGTTGTCTGTTGTTATCAGTGCACCTGCAACTTGTGGTTTATGGTCACAATGGGAGGGTGGTGACGGTGATGAATTGGTCTTGGGCCCTGTGTGGCCTTCCTGCTTGCTTGTCTTTATAAGCTGCTGTCCTGAATAAAGTTTGAGGGTTGACCAGACAACTGACTTGCTCTCCTTCTTCCCGTCTCCTGTCCCCCATTCTTTTGCCCCCTCCTCAGGTCTTTGCTGAACCCCCACAGGTCGAGGCAACTGGTGCCCAGTTGTGGGGCCTGGGTACGGGGGTCTGACTGAACACTGCTCGTCCATCCATGTCCTCCTCTCATAGGGTTGCTGCTTCCCTGAGGATAAGATCTGTGCTGTGATCGCCACAGCAGCCCACTGTGAGTCCGATCCGTGTAAGGTAATACCGAGCAATGCAGTCACAGGACAGGCATTGAGCAAACATGAATTTTAAAAGGCCTTAAGGAATCCCTCAAGGCGTGAAGAACTCAGGTTAAGAAAAAGAATCTTGCTTAATTCTTTATATTCCTTGATGCTGTTTGTCCTTGGTTTCCCCAAGAGGGAACAATTGATGAAAAAAGGTGGGCCAGAGTGGGAGACTGTGTGAAAGACTTTTACAGGACATTTGGCCCAGAAAGGGTCACTGTTCAAGCCTTTTCCTACTGGTACCTGATTAATGAAGTACTTAGGGTTTATAAGACATGGCCAGATATTCAAGAGGTACTTAATGAGGGAGAAACGGTCCTACAGCGCCATTCTCGGGCTCCTTCAGTCTGTGATTCTGTCTCCATTGTCATGCCAGACACCACCACCCCTTGTCCATCCACCAAGTCTGAGCAGGCATTGACGAAGGTTCCTACTCCTAATATTTACCCTTCGTTGACTGAGTTGAAAGCCCCAGTTCACAGTGAGCCCGATGAGGTCCTTTCCCCAGAGGATTCATCATCCCTAGAAGAAGAGGCTGTTAAGTATCATAGCCCTGATTGGCCACCCTTGCACGTTGCCCACTCTAGGCCACCCCCTTATGCCACTACTCCCCATTTTGTGCTCCCATTTTTGATTTTGACTCAGATATTGCCAAAGCCACTGAAAATGCTAAAATAAAACTTTGCCAGGAGGTAGCCTCCCTCAAAGAAAAGGGAACATCTAACCCTATTGGGGGGTTTGGATCTTGAGCTAACCTGCTCCTCAAGTCCACCCTGCTTAAAATTGAGACAAAGAAAAATCCTAAAACTGAAACAAAGAAAAAAATAAAAACCCTAAAACCCTTCAAGCGTTCCCAGTCACACAGATCAAAATAGTTCTTAATTACTTAATTACCTGGATGTTTATGGCAGATCCATGCTGATCACCTCTGGCACTCAGAAACAAACAAAACCCATGCCACAGCCATGTGAAAGGACCCTCTTACCTTTAAATGGAACCAGTTCTCATCTGGGGCCAAGGACCAGTGTGCCTGTTTGATATCAAAACAGGGGCAGCTAGCTAGATGGCTGCCGGAGAGGTTGGTTAAACAAAGAGATGCCCCCAACGGATCTAAACCCTTTATAACAACAGCTACTGATGATTGAGAATCCAGGGGAAAGATCTCCCAGAGGCATTGTCTCAGTCAGGGTTTCTATCCCTGCACAAACAAACATCATGACCAAGAAGCAAGTCGGGGAGGAAAGGGTTTATTCAGCTTACACTTCCACATTGCTGTTCATCACCAAAGGAAGTCAGGACTGGAACTCAAGCAGGTCAGGAAGCAGGAGCTGATGCAGAGGCCATGGAGAGATGTTACTTACTGGCTTGCTCAGCTTGCTCTCTTATAGAACCCAAGACCACCAGCCCAGGGACAGCACCACACACAATGGGCTGGGTCCTCCTCCTTGATCACTAGTTGAGAAAATGTCTTACAACTGGACCTCATGGAGGCATTTCCTCAAGGGAGGTTCCTTTCTCTGTGATAGCTCCAGCTTGTGTCAAGTTGACACACAGAACCAGCCAGTACAGATACCCTACATTTCTCTTACACAGCAGAAGATAAAAATGAAGGTGTTGCTCATCCTCAGGTTGCTGCTGGCAAGGAAGAGATGGAGCCGGTTTTGACCAGCCGACTGACAAACATCAACTCTTGATTACATTGTATGGTAAACCCTGTGATTATGGAGGGGGCACCCGGATCGGCCCTTCCTCATCCTATACCCACTCTGTTGATTGTGGAGATGAAAATGCCTTCTTAGCCTTTTATGATTCCCCTACTGGAGGGAAGTCTCAGAAATGGATCTGTGAAAACCTAAAGCCCTGCCTGTCCTGCCGAACAGACAGTGTTCCAGTAATTGTTCCTTTGTTGATCAGATGCATGCCAGCTGTTAGTCTACTTTACCACATGCTCTAGAGACAGCCAGCCTTATTTCATAGCCACGCCTTTCAGATCCCGGAGGGGTTCATTTGGAGAAGACTGGACCTCAAATACTGAAATCCAAAGTATGCCCAAGCCTCTTGCTGGTTGGGCAGCTGGCTCGTTGGCCATAAACTGTCCCTATTCATGTCTCAGATGGGGGTCCTACTGACCAGGTCAGGGACTTACAAGTCCAACAGAGAATTCAGGTCCAGATTGAGTCTCCTTCCTCCCCTCCACCATCACCCACTCATTACCAAAGCCCAGAGGCATTAATTTAGACCCCCAGACCCCCGTGATTCTTATTGCTACTCAGGCCGCCTTAAATGTTTCCAATCCTTCTGTGGTCAGTGATTGTTGGCTGAGCCTTGCATTGGGAGCTTCCTGGCCCTACCCTTGCTTAATGACTCCACAATCCTTCCCTCTCAAGACAGTTGTAGCTATTCAAGGCCTTTTAAGGTCTTACCAAGCAGTTTTAATGTGTCTACCTGTCTTCTTAGACCTTTTAAAAATAATCCCTTTGCTGTTGACCTTGGCCTAGCTACATTTGCTTCCTGCAGTAATATATTTTTTTAAAGATTTATTTATTTATTATATATAAGTACACTGTAGCTATCTTCAGACACACCAGAAGAGGGCATCAGATCTCATTACAGATGGTTGTGAGCCACCATGTGGTTACTGGGATTTGAACTCAGGACCTCTGGAAGAGCAGTCATTGCTCTTAACCACTGAGCCATCTCTCCAGCCCCTGCAGTAATATTATTAATACTTCTGCTTCCGGCTGCTCGGGCAGGGTGTTTGTGTGTGGAAATAATAAGGCATATTCCTTTCTTCCCCCAAATTGGGCCTGGTCCTGCTTTCCGGCCATACTCTTGCCAGATGTTGAGATTATACCAAGGGACGAGCCTATACCCTTGCCCAGCATTGACATGCTTGTCCCCAGACATAAAAGAGCTGTTCGATTTATCCCCCTTTTAATCGGGTTGGGAACATCTGGGGCACTTGGTACTGGCTCTGCTGCTGTTGGAATGGCAATACATACTTACAACAAGCTGTCCCAACAATTGATTGATGATGTCAATATGGCCTATCAGTCAGTAACGAATCTTCAAGATCAAATAGACTCCCTGGCGGAAGTGGTCCTTGACTTACTAACTGCAGATAAGGGAGGAAAAATGTTGCTTCTATACAAATAAGACCTGGAAAAGAGATACTAAGAGCTCTTTGGCAACCCCATGGGGAGTGCCTGGAATGGAGTCTTGCTTTACCTTCTTCCCCTCCTTGGGCCCTTGTTTGGCCTGCTCATATTACTGTCATTGGGACCTCGTCTCTTTAACAAACTTACGAGTTTTATTAGACAGCAGATTAACTCCCTGGCATCCAAACCTCTACAAATTCATTATCAGAGACTTGATTTGGCTAACAGAGGCCCAACTGAGCCCTATGATGATCTGCCTCTTTTGGGAACAGCATAAAAACTCAGAGTTATACTCGCCTTTACTAGTGTGGGCACCTGCAAGGGGTGTGAGACAAGGTACTGCAAGGGGAGGACCCTATTGTCCGACTCTGAGTCCCCTGAGAAGTAAACCTGATTGCATATAGGTTGCTGTTAATCTCTCCCTTTGTCAAATTTCACAGGTAAGAAATCACAGATGATTTCTGTTGAGATCACCAAGACAAAAATTCCTCTCCTCCCCCAAAAGACACCAATACTGCACAGAAGTGCCGGGAGGACCAGGTCAAAGCTTCCTCCTTCTGGTTAATGCATTTATCCTCATAATGCCATCATACCTGGCCGCTTACTGGCCTCATGGAAATAGTTTAAAAGGGAGGAGATGCGGGAGCCAAGCCCACTTCTACACCCCCTGTTTCAGGAATGCTCTCAGGAATGTTTCAGGTCCACTTACACAGCCTCTGTTTCTGGGGAACCTAGCCAGTTGTCTGTTCTTTTTTTTTTTTTTTTTTTTTTTTGGTTCTTTTTTTCGGAGCTGGGGACCGAACCCAGGGCCTTGTGCTTCCTAGGTAAGCGCTCTACCACTGAGCTAAATCCCCAGCCCCCCAGTTGTCTGTTCTTATCAGTACACCTGCAACTTGCGGTTTATGGTCACAGGAACCGAAAGAACAATGGGAGGGTGGTGACGGTGATGAGAGCTTGATCAGACAGCGACGTGCTCTCCTTTGTGCCTCCTGTCCCCCAATCTTTCACCCCCTCCTCAGGTCTCTGCTGAACCCCTGCAGGTTAGGGCAGAGAATCAACATATTGGGTCCTTTCCAGGCTAGATCCAGAAACCCTTTGGCTACCCACTTGACCCACTTGATAGACTCAAAAAAGCTGGTTTTCTCAGTCCAATGAATAGCCTGTATGGAGAACTGGAGGGCCTGTGGATTTGAGAAAGGAACAGTTACAAAGTTCTGCAGAGGCAGTGGGGTAAGTCTTCCTAACATAACCCCATGGCAGCGGTGGGGGTGCGGTGGGGGGAGGGTGGTAAATCCTTCCCTATATGGAGTACAGAGGGACAAAGCAAAGGAAGGAGGCCTACCCACCCTTTGGTGATAGACTCTAATGAGAGTTTTCTTAAGG
The DNA here is from genome assembly GCF_021556685.1 of Rattus norvegicus. NCBI lineage: Eukaryota > Metazoa > Chordata > Mammalia > Rodentia > Muridae > Rattus > Rattus norvegicus. Next base: position 11,499,386 of record NC_141543.1, read on the forward strand.
TTTCTTTTAATACCCTATTTATTCTTTTTACCTGGTCAGAACTCTGAGGTCTATATGCACAATTAAGTTTTCAGTCTATGTGTAAAGCCTTTTCTATTAACTGAGGGGTTTTGTTCTTTTTTTTTTTTTTTTTTTTTTTTTTTTTTCCGGAGCTGGGGACCGAACCCAGGGCTTTGCGCTTCCTAGGTAAACTGAGGGGTTTTGGTTATGAAAGCCACTGCTAGTGGGAGGCTAAATGAGGGGACCAGTTCCTAGAGGAGGTGTTTTGTTTGCTTGTTTGTTACTATTTGAGCAGTTTCAGTGTGGTTGGCAAATACTTCTTTCTACCCAGAAAAGGTATAAAAACTATAAAAACTAGCAAGTACTTTTTTTTCTTCTCCCAGCAGGCAGGATCTTGGTGAAGTCAGTTTTCCCAGAGTTCACTGGGGTATTGGTCTCTTATTCCAAACCCTTCCGGGTGAGGGCTCTCTGCTTTGGATTTACTTGAGCACAAACCTGGCCTCTGGCTGAGACATCCCATGTTAGGCTTTCTAACCATTGAATCTCAGGCAGTGCTGGGTCATCAGAATAATAACAGGTCCTACTGGTCTTAAGGCCATTTGCTGGACAGTCAGGTAAGGAAACCAGCAGTGGAGGGCAGCAGTTTGCATTATAAGCCAGATAGTATCTAGGAGGACACATTTTTTAAATATCCTTTTTTTCCCAGTAGCGAGAAACCCTCGTTCTCTGTAGAGCATACGTAACTATTGCCATCCCCATGTACCTGGCTTTATCATTCCTCTTGACAGTCATGGAGAGCACCTGTGTCATCAGGCAAGACGGTAGCAGGATTGGCTGTAGTGATTTTCTCAAACCAGACTTGAGGGTGAGCCTGAGTAGGGCTTGGTACGGGCCACACAATCATAAGACAGCCAGGGTTCTGGTTCTCCTCAGAGGAGCCCCTCAACTGTGTCATGGGTGCTGTGAGGGTAGGATCTTGACCAAGAGTTAGCTTGTTTTGTTGTTTTGTTTTCGTGATCTTACTGAACTAGCAGCAGCCACCATAGGTCTTAGCAGGTGGGCTCTCCTGTGGCTACCGGGTCCAATTGTCACAGGGCATTTTCATGGCCCCAGGGTTTGGGTTAAGACCCCCTTTGTTGGAAATTCTAGGGCTACAGAGGAAGTGAGACGCTCAAATGCCCTTTGTTCATCTCAGCTCACATTGAGGGCTTAGTACACTCTTTGTGCTGGTCTGAAGATGCCTTGCTACTTCTGCCAACTCTGACCTCCAGAGGCAGCCATATTCAACGGCACCTAGGTACTCTCAAACCTGTCTCCTAGTCTTTGGAGTTAGGGCCTGAAGGGCAGCAGTGATCTTACTCTGAGACAGGCTCTTTTGGCTTCCCCTGGGGTTACCACCTTTGGACCTTTGGACCAGGTACAAAGTTGGGCTTTCTTAGCTGACACTCTGTAGCACAAGGTCTGTAAGTCTTGCAGCAGTCCCTCAGCGGCCTTTTTATATTCTGTTTGCCCCAAGAAACCTCTAATGGAGGGGCAGGAAGTCTGAATTCAGTGATTTAAATGCAACCTGGTCCAGGTACATTACCTGCTAGGTCTGTCCATTTAAAAGCAAAGATTTACTTTTGTCAATGGGAGGCTGAAGGACACATCTTTCTTGTCCAAGGCACGACACCTATTCTTCCGGAAGGATCAGAGGTCTCAGGTTTTTCACGGGCAGCAGAGGCATATTCTAGGGTGACTGGTGGGCACCAGGCAAGTCAGGCGATATGGACTGAAATGTCCTCTTTTCTTACTAGAGCCATTTGGAGTTGAACAATTATAGGTGGTTGGTGTTGGGCCAGCCTTGGGTGGGTGTGGGGGCTGGGGTTGGGTGGGTTAGTTTCTTCTGACAGAGGGTGAGGCAGAAACTCGTGCATGGTGTCCATAAGCTTTAACCCTGTCTCATCATCAGAGAATGTGACAGTGGCTCTCAGTTTATGTAAATGGCCTTGTCCCCATCTCTGATGTTAAATGCCTTTCAAGCTACCTCCAGCAATTGGAGCCATACCTTTAAAATGTTTTTTTAACTTTTATAACTTAAAGAGAAAATATCTGGGGCTGAGTGGGTGACAAAGGAAATCTTTTTAGCAGTCGTCTTTAATCTTTCTAAAATGTACCTAGTGAAACTGCTTAAATCTCTTTGTCAGTGTCAGTCGGAAGGGAAAATCTGTTCTGCCCGGGGCTGCTTTCTCTGCCAGCCCAGGGGCTTTTTCTTTTTACCTTTAGAGAATGGAATTTAAAGATCATTGGTTTAAAGTGAGACATACGTCTTAAAAGAGAAAGGAGTGTAACTCTCTCTTTTCCTTCAGGTTCAGCTCAGGAGAACTTTTCCCCTTCCAGGGGCCGCTTATAGCAGGCCTAGAGCAGAGGAATGTTCACCTTGGTGAACTGTTTTTTCCTCTCTGTGTGTACTCCATTTAGATGGCAGAGGGCCCTGGATGAGAGGCCTGGCTCCTCCCCACCTCCACACAGTGATCAACCTTGAGTTAAGCAACCAAACAAGCAAGTGCTCCTGTTCCTGGAGCAGAATTGAAGGGGTTTTTGTTTGTTTGTTTGTTTGTTTGTTTGGTTTTTTTTTTTTTTTTTTTTTTTGGCTTTTTCTTGGGTGACCTGGCAGAGCCAAAAGAATTTGGGTCTCCGATGGGTTGGGACACAGGTCTTAAGCCAAGGGGTTCTCACAGAAGAGAAAGCCTCTAGTCAGGACAGGGAAACAGAACTGACAAAAATATAGAAAGACACACAGAGACACACATACACACAGATAGGCAGTAAAGTTAAGGAGGAGTGGCCACCACACTGGCACATCCCATTTATACAACTGAGGGGTCCATGTTTCACTTGGACCACGAGTCAGCAGCCATGGCCAGCCTCTCCTACAGGTCTAAACAGAAGGAGCTCTAACCAGACTTACTTCTGCAGGTAACAGATCAGGTGACTTTCTAATTTGATTTCTTTTGAGGTCAAGGTTCAGACCCCTAAGCACTGGGATGACAGCATGAGTCACCACATCCATCTCTGTCTTTTTCTTTCTTGTGAGAAAGGTCTTCTGCGGGTGGCTTTGAACTTGCCGTGTTCTCCTGACTCTACCTCTGGACTTAGGACTCGACCACTGTAGCACACCAGAGTTGTGTTTTAACAGCAGTCAGGTGTGGATGTCACAGCTTCCTCAGGTTATCCATGGTGGGTATTAAAAGCAGATGGTGTCAGCACAATGACAGTCAGGCTGCCTGCTTGACTGAGAGCTTCACTAACAGCAGCAAGAGTACCTGGGAGCTGTTTAACAGCTATCAAGGAGAGAGTCATCACCCCGGCTCCCGGACGATAGGTTTCAGACCAGGGATGGGGCACTAAGGTGATTATTTGACATAACCAAAGTGGACCTGGCTTCAGGCTCTCCCAGCATCCCTCAGTCTCCACCTGTTTCAGTGCATGGCTGGCACACCCTGCCCTCTGCCCTGAACTTTCCAGCCTAGGCGCTGGGTTTCCCCTCCCCAAGCAACTCTATATCATTCAGACAGTTTGGTCTCTCCTATCTCCCTCTCTCTGCATTTTTTTTCTCTCTCTCTCCCTGCATATGCATGCTCATTCTTTTTGTTTCTCTTCCCCCCTCCTTCCTTCCCATCCTCCCAGCCTCCCTCCCTCCCCTTCTCCCTCCCCATGACAACTTCCTGGCCTCCTTCCTCGGGACCAGTGAACCCACCTGTGAATGGCGTCCCCATAAACCTGCCTTTATATCCTTTAATTCAGCTTGACTTGGCTCATTTCACCAGCAGAGAATAACGTTTCACCAACATCTTAGTGTATGTAAAGGAAAAATAAACATTAAGGGAATGCTAATTCTGAAGGAAGGTCTCACGCTAATTGCTCCTGATAGAGGGGAGTCCCTTTCCTCTGCCTTACAGCAGCTGCCACCCTTTAGAACAGTATTAGCGCACTCGAAAACTTGTTCTTCTTGTTTCAGCTAAAACCCTTTGGAGAAACTTCAGAGGAGCCAGCCCAGGTCACCGGGTCATTTCGGCTTGTCCATTTAGGTGATGTGGTGCATTTGGACCATTATAATAAGAAATGAGTGTGCCCTGAAGCATCTTTGTCTGCTATCACCCCATTTAGTTATTACTTTGTTTCTGTATCATTTAATTCTTTGCGGTGCTGGGGCAAATTTACATGTCTCCCACATATTCATCAGGCGCTCTCCCAGTGCGCCACATCCCCAGGTCATCTGCTCTGATTTGAATATGAAATGCCCCTCGTACTTGGTATGCAGTTGGTGGTGGTGTTTTGGGGAATTGTGGGACTTTTAAGGGGTGAGTGAGCCTAGAGGATGCAGGTCATCAGAGGCTGCTGTTGGGGGCTCTAGAGCAGTTTCTCTCTGGACCCATCTCTCTTGCTTCCTGGCTGGCACGATGTGACCAGCCATCTCTTGGTCTCACTGCACCAGGTATCCTGTCAAAGCACAGGGAGCATCTGTATTAATTACCCCTTTCCCTGTCACAAAACACCTGACAAAAGCAACCCAAGGAAAGGAAGCATCTATTTTAGCCCCCAGATCCAGGAAACAGGAGATGGATACTTTCCGTGAGGGCAAAAGGCATGGCAGCAGGACGCAGAGGTGTTAGGACATGTTGCAGCCACAGTCAGGAAGCAGAGAGTAAGTGGCCTGGTTTTATGTCAACTTGACACCAGCTAGAGTCACCTGAAAGGAAGGAATCTCAACCGAGAAAATGCCTCCATAAGATCCAGGTCCTCCTTTATTACTCAACCATATATTTTTTATTTTTCCTTTCTTTTTATCAAAACACTCTTTATACGAGTGGACTTTAGGGCTGGAGAGATGGCTCAGTGGTTAAGCGCACTGACTCTTCTTCCAGTGGTCCTGAGTTCAAATCCCAGCAACCACATGGTGGCTCACAACCATCTGTAATGGGATCCGATGCCCTCTTCTGGTGTGTCTGAAAACAGCTACAGTGTATTCACATAAATAAAATAAATCTTTAAAAAAAAAAAAAAAGAGTGGACTTTAGTAACCACTCAACAGAATTTATACTGGGCCGTTTTGAGAATGAAAGACCCTAGGGGCTTTCACCAGCCTTATACCCACTGCCTCAGGTCAAGACTAGGTTAAGTACCAGCTTCCTGCCTCAGATCAAGGCTAGGACAAGTTCCATTCTCCACCCATAGTTTTTGGGGCAAACCAGGAACATTTTTGAAAAACCTGACCCTCTCCTCCCAGATAGAGTTCGAACGCTTGTCATATGCTTGCTAGCCGATACATTCAAAGGTCGATATGCTTAGCCAATAAGTTTAAACTGTAACCTTGCTGATGTAACCTGTGCCCCTAAAAAGTATAAAAACTGCTTGTTATAGCCATTTGGGGTCGCCTTCTAGTCACTCACCCCGAGGGGCTGATTGAGGGTGACCCTGACGTGCCACACCAGAAAAATAAACCTCTTTCATTTGCATTGAACTCCATTCTTGTGTCTCTCGTCTCTCTTGTGAGGGTCTCCCAGTAGTTAAGACTCACTTCAAGGGGTTGGGGATTTAGCTCAGTGGTAGAGCGCTTGCCTAGGAAGTGCAAGGCCCTGGGTTTGGTCCCCAGCTCCGGAAAAAAAAAAAAAACCAAAAAAAAAAAGACTCACTTCAAGCCTTACAATACTTCTTTTGTTAAAACAATTAATCTAAATCTCTTCACCTTAGCCTCAGGCAGAGTCTTTGGACATTGGTAAAAAGCAGCCATGTTCTTCACCAAAATATCACAAAAACAGTCTCTAGGCCACATGCTAACAGTCTTCTGCATTGATAAGTCTCAGGCCAGTAGTCCTACACAGCTCAAATCACCATCAGAACCACTGTCTTCCAAATATCTTCTAGGGTGGCCCATTTAGTCTTACTTAAAGCACTCCAGGGCTTTCCAAATCCAAAGTACCAAAATCCACATTCTTCCAAACAAAAGCATGGTCAGGCCTATCACAGCCACACCCCAGTCAGTCCCTGGGACCTACTTCTGTCTTAGTTAGGGTTTTACTGCTGTGAACAGACACCATGACCTAGGCAACTGTCATAAAAACAACATTTAATTGGGTCTGACTTACGGGTTCAGAGAGGTTCAGTCCATTAACATCAAGGCAGGAGCATGGTAGTGAAGTGGACACTTCTAGTTTCTTTGGAAAGTGATGTCAAATGATGGTGTTTTTTTTTTTTTTCCTTTTGTGGAACACATAGGTGAAAGGATGTCTTGAAAAAGCAGACACATGAAATAATGTTTTCTTGAAGCAGACACAGGTGAAAGGATGTTGGCCCCACAGACAGTTGGAGATGAGCACTGAGCATTGGTTTGGTTTGCTCTGCCTCACTATTCTTTGCTAATAATATGCATGTATTGGTTTGCCTTACATGGTGTTGTTGAGCTCAACTTGTGGTAGTGCAGCCATTGAGAGAAACTCGTCCAAGAACCGCTCATGAAGTTTCTGCAGTAGCTTACCCCTTCTGTGGCTTCACTTCAGGCTGTTTGGTGAGCCTGCCTGTTTCTTCAGGATTGAGTGAACTACAGCTGCTGGTTCGTGCCTGGTGTCTGCCTGCCTACAGGACTGGTCTGCAGCTGCTGAGTGGAATTTGGTGTTTGCTTCTGAACTGCTGAGAAAGAAGATCGTGCTTGCCCCCAAAGGGCTACTGTTGGACAGGTCCACTTCCCCCATATCCTAATAATGTTTCTCTTCCACTAACTCTGCTGGGTGGTGGGCTAGATGAGAGGTTGAAACTGTATTAAAAATGGTTGCAAATAATGTGTGCCTACATGGCAGCATCCAGGCAGGCATAGTGCAGGAGGAGCTGAGAGCTGGTCTTTATCCTGTAGCTGCTTCTATTCTCATGCTAATTATGTTCCCCCTAAAACCTGTTTGTAGTGTCCAGCATGTAAGACACTGGGGGACTCCGCCCACAATTGGTTCTGATTGGTAAATAAAGATGTTGACAGCTAATGGCTGGGCAGGTCAGGCAGAGACAGGACTTTTAGGATTCCTGGGCAAGGCATCAAGAGTTGTGTCTTATATAAAAAAAGAAAGAGCCAGGATATGATTTATATGAGTCTCAGTATGGTGAGGCAGAAGGGGGTGCCTTTGTGGACCCATGCTGAGGCAACCCTTTCTGCTGAGGTACCAACCATACAATGGAATAGAGTTTATTTAGGGCATTAGGAGTATAGTTGGGAAGGGAAAGGAAGGGAAGTGGGGGGGAGGGAGAGAGAGAGAGAGAGAGGAAGAAGGAGGAGGAGGAGGAGGAAGAGGAGGAAGAGGAAGAAGAAGAGGAGGAGGAGGAGGAGGAAAGGCCAGCTAGGAACACTTGAGGTGCAGGGGAGAGGGAGAAAGGAGTCAGGGAGAGATGGGGCAGAGAGTGTAAGAGAGTAAGAGAGCGGGGAGGGGTGAATAGCCCCTTTTATAGTGAGTCAGGCATACATGCCTGTTGTGGGTGGAGCCTAGAAGGAATGTTAACACCTAGGAAGGAGGAGGAGGGGGAGATTCACCACCCCTGAGCCGTGTGGGACAGAGAGCATAGTCACCATATTAGGAGCCAGGGGAACACAGCGTGAGAGGGCTGCTGGTCTGGGTCCAGGGCAGGAAAGATGGAATACAGATTTTAGTAAGTGATAACTCAGGAATATTGGAGGGGAGCGGATTAGCCACATGGAGGTTAGGAAGTGGCCCAACCATTGAGCTGTTAAGTCATATAAAAATATAACAGCAGTGTGTGTGAGTCTTTCTTTTGGGAACCCAGAGCATTGGGGTGGGTATCGAGGATATTGATAATTGGGAACTGCTATGTTAGCTGAAGGCCATTAGGAAAGGACTGGCTTCCAGGCAGCTAGGACAAGGATCTTAAAGCCCACCCCCACAGTGACACACTTCTTCCAACAAGGTCACATCCATACCAACAAGGCCACACCTCCTAATAGTATCACTCCCTGGGCCAAGCATATTCAAATGACCACAAGGTCCATAGGGAGTCCAGCAACTTTAATTGACCTTGAAAACAGGCACAGCAAAGAAACCATGATAGTCTTTCTGTGGGAGAGAAGGGAAAACATTTATCCTAAACAGCCAAGGCTGGGAGAGGGCGGTGAATGGGGCCAGCATTGCAGATGACAGGTTAATAAGCACCACAGTCACGTGGTAATGAACAAGTTCTTCCTACCATAAGCAGAATGCTTCCCATTTTAGCAAGCAGGAGCTTTCTTCAAACTCCTGAGGGAATAGGGGCTTCTGTCTAAATGCCCAACCTTGGGGTAAGAACTTCCTTGGGGGACCAGACACACTAATGTGGAATATTGCTGGTGTTTATGGTATGGTTTATCAAATCAGCTTAAAGGGCAGAGAAGGCAGATAAACGTAATTACGAGCACTAAACCTTAGGAGTTTGTAGATCTTGATAAATATACCGTATTTATCAAACGCGTTGGTATTTATTTACATTTTCTGGTAGCTTGGCCTCGAGCAATTAGCAAAGGTGTAATTAGTCAGGCATACATCTTAGCTTTCGTTAATGCGAATAAACCTTCATGGCAATAAAATTTTGTCACCATATGCAGTATATTTTAAATTAGAGTTCAATCACGAAAATAGTATGTTGTAGCAAATATCACTAAATTCCTATCATCACATAAAAATCCATAGCAACGTAAAATATTTGAGACTTACTGCTTTCTTAGTCTAAAAGGGGATACAATAATGAAAAGAATCATTTTGACTAAAAGGTTTTACAATTACTGTTTTATACCATGTGGCCGTCTTACGGCGGTGAAGTCACATGACAGGTGGCGAGCCAGGTGGCAGTCATGGTTGTTGAAGCCTGCTCCTTTTAACGTAACTGTAGCCATTTTGTATTCGGTCTCTGTTTTGCTCAAAAGGTGAGATTAAGTTCCAGTTCTCAGACTCTGCTTCCCAGAAGTCGTTCTCCACAGCTGACACTGGAAAATCCTCCTCGGAGGTCCTAACACTATGGTTGTATTATTAATGCTTTGTTATCTCGATGCCCTGAAACTCCCCGCCCTCCTCCTCTTCACCACCCATCCACAGACCACCCCTCTTACCTCACTCTGGACCAATCAGCTTAAAAGTTAACTGATGATACATAGTCCAGTTAGTCAAAATGTAGTCATGCCTCCTGTACCGTCTGAATTTATCTGTTTCTGTTTGTTTACTTATTTATTACTTGTTCATTTTTAGTCCATTCACTGGCCCCCTCCTGGTCACTCCCTCCCACAATCCTCTGCCCATTCCCCATCCCCTTCTCCTCCGAGCGGGTAGGGACCTCCTGAGTATCTCCCCCACACCCCTCTGGCACATTAAGTATCTTCAAGGCTTGGTACATCCTCTTCCGCTGAGACCAGACAAGGCAGCCCAACTAGAACATATCCCACAGGAGGCTTTTGGGATAGCCCCACTCCAGTTGTTTGGGATCCACATGAAGACCAGGCTGCACATCTGCTACATATCTGCAGGGAGGCCTAGGTCCAGCCTGTGCATGTTCTTTGGTTTGTGGTTCAGTCTCTGGGAGCCCCAAGGGTCCAGGTTGGTTGGCTGTGGGTGTCTGCATCTGTCTGAGTCAAGTGTGGGTGGAGCCTCTCAGAAGACAGCATGTTCCTGTCTGCAAGCATAGCAGAGCATCAGTAATAGTGTCAGGGATCGGTGCTTACCGGTGGGCTGGTCTCAAGCTGGGTTGGTTATTGGTTGACCTTCTCTCATTTCCTTGCATTTCCTCCTCCTCCTCCTCCTCCTCCTCCTCCTCCTCCTCCTCCTCCTCCTCCTCCTCCTCCTCCTCTTCTTCTTCTTCTTCTTCTTTTCTTCTTCTTCTTCTCCCCCCCCCCTCTCTCTCTCTCTCTCTCTCACACACACACACACACACACACACACACACACACACACACACACACACACACACACACACACGGGGTAAATTTTGAGTTGAAAGGCTTTAGGTGTGTTTCCCTATTGTTCCACTGGGGTTTCTGCTTGGTTACAGGAGGTGGCCTCTGGAGGACCATATATCCCCCTTGATTCTTGGACATCTCCCTATCCCAGACCTCTGGCTTATCCTGGAGATTCCTGATACCTCCCTATCTCTGTCAGTTACAGATTTCCACTCATTCTCATGGCCACCTGGCCACCTCTCCTGTCCCTCCCTGTACCTCATCCTCCCCTCTTCTTCTTCCTATGTCCTCTCCCTCTGTCTGCCTCTCATGACTATTTTGTTCCCCCTTCTAAGTGACATTCAAGAATCCTTGCTTGTGCCTTCCTTCTTGTTTAGCCTCTTTGGGTCTGTGGGTGTAGCATGGGTGTCCTGTATTTTATAGCTAATATCTACTTATCAGTGAGTACATACCATGCATGTCCTTTGGGACTGGGTTACCTTATTGAGGATGATATTCTCAAGTTCTATTCTTTTGCCTGAAAAATTCATGGTGTCTTGTTTTTAATAGATGAATAGTATTCCTGTGTGTAAATGAACCATATTTTCTTTTATTTTTTTTGGTTCTTTTTTTCGGAGCTGGGGACCGAACCCAGGGCCTTGCGCTTCCTAGGTAAGAGCTCTACCACTGAGCTAAATCCCCAGCCCCCGAACCATATTTTCTTTATCCATTCTTCAGTTGAGGGACATCAAGGTTGTTCCCGGTTTCTCAGTATCATGAACAAAGCTGCTGCGAACATAGTGGAGCAAGTGTCTTTGTGGGAAAGCAGAACATCTTTTAGGTAAATGCCCAGGAGATGGATATACCCAGTTTCCTGAGAAATCACCAGATTGATTTCCAGAGTGATTGCATAAGTTTGCAACCTCACCAGCAATGAAGCAGTGTTCCCCTTGCTCCACATCCTCGTCAGCATGTGCTATCTCTTGAGTTTTGATCTTAGCCATTCTGTTAAGTATAACCTCAGAGTTGTTTTGATTTGCATTTCCCTGATGACTAAGGACTTTGAACATTTCTCTAAGTGCTTCTCAGCCATTCAAGATTCCTCCGTTGAGAATACTGTTTAACTCTGTACCCCGTTGTTAAATTGGACTGTATGGGCTGTTCTTGAGTTCTTTATAAATTTTGTATATTAGCCCTCTGTCAGATGTAGGGTTGGTGAAGATCCTTTCCCAATGTCTAGGTTGCCGTTTTGTCCTAATGACAGTGTCCTTTGCTTTACAGAAGTTTTGCAGTTTCATGAGGTCCCATTTATCAATTGTTGATCTTAAAGCCTGAGCCATCGGTATTGTGTTCAGGAAATTGTCACCTGAACCGATGCATTCAAGGGTATTTCCCACTTTCTCTTCTATTAGGTTCAGTGCATCTCGTTTTATGTGTAGGTCTTTGATCCACTTGGACTTGAGCTCTGTGCAAGGTGACAAATACGGATCTAGTTGCATTCTTCTATATGCAGACTGCCAGTTAGACCAGCACCCTTTGTTGAAGATAGTTTTTCCTCACATTGTATGGTTTTGGGTACTTTATAAAAAAAAAAAAACCACAATCCATAGGTGTGTAGGTTTATTTCTGGGCCTTTGATCTGATTCCAATACCATGCAGTTTTTATCACTATTGCTCTGTAGTCCAGCTTGAGGTCAGGGATGATGATTCCTCTAGAAGTTCTCTTATTGTTCAGGATTGTTTTGGCTCCTGAGTTTTTTGTTTTTTGTTTTTTTGTTTTTTGTTGTTGTTGTTTTGTTTTGCTTTTTCCATATGAAGTTAAGAACTGATCTTTCAAGGTCTATAAAAATTGTTTTGGAATTTTGATGGGAACTTTATTGAATCTATAGATTGCTTTTGGTAGTAAGATGGCCATTTTCACCACGTTAATCCTACCTGTCCATGAGCATGGGAGATCTTTCCCTTTTCTGAAGTCTTCCTTAATTTCTTTCTTCAGGGACTAGAAGTCTTTGTCAGACAGGTCTTTCACTTGCTTGGTTAGAGTTATACCAAGATTTTTTATATTATTTGTGGCTATTGTGAAGGGTGTTGTTTACCTAATTTCTTTCTCAGCCTGTTTATCATTTGCATGAAGGAGGGCTACTGATTTAATTTTATATCCATCCACTTTGCTGAAGGCGTTTATCAGCTGTAGGAGTTCTTAGTAGAATTTTTGGGGTCATTTATGTATCCTATCCTATCATTCCCAAATAGTGATACCTTGACTTCTTCCTCTCCAATCTGTATCCCTTGATCTCCTTTTGTTGTCTTATTGCTCTGCTAGAAATTCGAGTTCTGTATTGAGTAGATAGGGAGAGAGTGGCAGTCCCTGATTTTAGTGGGGTTGCTTTGAGTTTCTCTTCATTTAGTGAGATGTTGGCTATTGGCTTGCTGTCTATTGTTTTATTATGTTTAGGTTTGTGCTTTGTATCCCTGATCTGTCTAAGGCTTTTAACATGGTGGTACATTTTGTTGAAGGTATTTTCAGCATCTGATGAGATGATCATGTGATTTTTTTTTTCTTTCAGTTTGTTTATATGGTGTATTCTGTTGATGACTTTTTGTATATTGAACCATCCCTGCATCCCTGGGATGAAGCCTACTCGATCATGATAGATGACGTTTTTGGTGTGTTCCTGGATTCTGTTTGTGCAGAATTGAGTATTTTTGCATCAATGTTCATACGAGAAACTGGTCTGACGTTCTCTTTCTTCCTTCTGAGCTTCTGAACCTGGTTTTTCCTATAAAGAGCCTGCCCTAGGAACAGACTGGCATCACAGTTTGGCTCCTGAGTCCTCATTGATCCTGATTGATCAGTCATGGGTGTGCATTCAATAAAGTATTCTTGCTTAACTAAGATCAATGTTTGTATGGTTTGTGTGACTATTCCTGAACCCCAACACCTGTCTGTCTGTCTATCTATCTATCTACCTACTATCTATCATTTATCTATCTATCATCTATCAATCATCTATCTACCTACTATCTTATCTATTCTTAGATAACCCTTTTGTTATAAGTTGAAATTTTGTTCCAGATTATATAGATTTTAACCATATCCAGTGAGAAAATTACAACTCTAAGGAGACAAGAGTTTACAGCACAGTCTAAAATATTTTTTATTTTTCCTTCAGAGAGCAGATTGAAAAGAAATTAGAGAAAAAAGATTTGAGAGTGGGGAAGCAGAATCTCCAGGGCCGAGCAGAGCGAGTGCCGGGAGCCAAGCCCGCTTATACACCCTCAGTCTCAGGAATTTTTCTCAGGAATGCGCCACTCATTATATGGCCTCTATCTCCAGGAAAATTAAGCCAATTACAGCCTCCGTCTCTGGGACATCTAGCCAGTGGTCTGTTCTTATCACTTTTACAGCATGTCTCCAGCCGGTCTGTTCTTATCAGTTTATACCTGCAATTTACAGTTTAGGGCTATAGGGAGAGCAGTGGCAGTGATAGATTGGTCCTGGGTCCTGGGTGACCCTTCCCCCTCCTCGCCCCCTTGTCTTTATAAGCCGCTGTTTTTAAATAAAATTTGAGAGTTTGATCAGACCATAGACTTGCTGTCCTTCATCGCGCCTCCTGTCCCCTAATTCTTTCGCCCCCTCCCAGGTCTCCGCTGAACCCCCGCAGGCTGAGGCAATCGAGTTTAGATATAAAGTACTTGGAATCATTTGTCCGAGGCAGTGGAAATCAGGTGTGCCTTTGAATGGCGCCAAGCTGTTGTAATAAAATCCGAGTCCATGAAGGAAGAGAGAGAGCACGCTTAGCTTAATGCAGTCTGGCTGCAGAAAGCCAATCACAAGGTCCATGTAGGCAGGCTATGAGAGCCAGTGCTACTTGTAGGACACAGCAGGCTACAGAACTAGTCCCTAGAACTTGGAATCAAATTCACAGAGAAATGATTCATACATATCTCAGGAATGGTTAGATTAACAGCTCGGTCCGAGCAGCTATTAACGGTGGACACAGGTGTGTGTGTGTGTGTGTGTGTGTGTGTGTGTGTGTGTGTGTGTGTGTGTGTTGAGTGCAAGCAGATGGAAGGTTTGGGATTCAAGTCTTTGGAGACAAGAGGATCCCCTGGCACGATCATCCCTGCTAATAGTAATTGAGCTATAGAATATTGGCTACCGAGCAGAGGGACAGGAGCGTGGTTCCCCAAAACCGGGAATAAGGGAGTTCAGACCAACTGCCTGTACTCTGGCAGGAATTTTCAGGATCGCGAAGGATGTTGAAATCTGGAGTGCCCTCTGGTGGCCATTTCGTCTACGTACCGAGGCCAGGCTGCAGAACAAAGGGAAACAATACATTATGGCTCAAGGTCTGGATAAATTTTGCAGCAGGTACTCCAGGGGCTTCTGAGGATTGGGGTTTACACTCGGTGGTGACCATTTTCCCAGCATGTGCTAGAGACCCAAAGACTTTGGAGTTCTATGTTATGGCCTTGTGTCAGTTGTCTCTGGATCCAAAGGCTCCCCAGAACGAAGACAGTCGAAGACTGGCTTGCTCTGGCAAAGCTGGGGATTGACAGGGGATCCTGGGGGTCTTAACCCCGAAGTTATCTGGTGTTTCTAGGCAATGGCTAGGAAAGAACGGGGGCAGGGCGCTTATCCAGTTGAAAGTCGATCACATCAGGCAGAAAGATGGGGATGGGGGAGGGGAGCACCGTATGGCTGGGTTGGCCTGGTCACTGGGCTAGGGACTCAATTTCTTCTGGGACTTCGACACCAAGACAATAGGTTTAATCTGCTGATGAAATAAGCCAATTCAAGTTGGGTTGAAAATATAAAATCAGATGTACTGAGGAGCAGCTCTTGGACAGGTTCACTGGTCTCAAAGAATAGGACAGGGGGCAGAAAAAAAGAGCATTCAGTTGGGGGAGGGGAGAGAGAGGGGGGAGAGGGGAGGGGGGGAGAGAGGGGAGAGAGAAGAGAGAAGAGAGAGAAGATTAATAGGGTTTGAAGTCCAACCTGAACCACCATCTCTGACTGTGAAACTATGTTTGAAACAGGGTTTCTCTGTGTAGTCCTGGGTGTCCTGGAACTTGCTGGCCTTGAACTCCACCTGCCTTCAGAGTGCTGGGACTAAAGATATGTGACACCCCTGCCAGGCTATGGAATTTTGCTTTGTGGTTTTGTTAAGGATCTGGCTTTATCTGAATGGCAGTGCCTGAGTGGTGGTGGGGTTCGTTGGGGCTTGGCTAGGTCTTCCTCCTGTACCTGACAGTGCAGTTTGTTGTGTTTTATTTATTTATCTTTAAAAATTATGCTAACAATATCTCACTGAAAGAGATTGAGGCTGGGTGTACAGTGCTTGTGAAAGATCCCCGCTTGATGTTAGCGCAGCCATTTCTTAAAAATGAAAATTTTAAGTTGGCCTTTGCTTAGCCCCTAGACGTTAGACCAGGAAGCACATTCCCACACACTCTCCAAGAGCTACCGGGGCACAAGAACAGATGATATAGCTGTGGCCTTGTCCTGGGAACCCCAGGACAAAAAAAAACATTTATCAAGTCAGACGTCCTTAGTACTGGAATAGCTGCACTGATATGGTTGCAGCCTTGTCCCAGGAACTCCAGGACGAGAAACATCTGCCTAGTCAGATATCCTTGGCACCGGAATAGCCGAGCTAATGAAGCTGTGTGACCTTGTGGGGACTATACAGACTGTATGTTCCTGCTGATCCGGGCTCTTCACATCCCTCCTTCCTGAGGGATCCGGGCTCTTCACATCCCTCCTTCGTGAGGATTGTGTGGAGCCCCAGTGCACTGGTATCCCGAGTACATCAAGACTGAGTCCTGTATGTTCGTGGGGTGGTGGGTGTCCTCAGGACTGGAGCGAGAGTCTCCTCTGTCTGAGGGTTTTTCACTTGCACCTCTGGTCCTGACACTGAGGAGGTTTAAGAAGTATTGTCTCATGCTCAAGGCTATCCTAGGCTACAAATTAAGACATATTCCGGAAGTAAAGAAAATTAGAAAGAAACTCAAGGCTATCCTTTTCCATTCGCCATCAAAGGACTAAATCTGAGAGTGCTTGGCAGTTATGTAAATATTATGATATAGTTTATAATGAACTCTTTTGTGTGCCCACTCCCCATTACCAAAGCCAGTTCAGTATTATTGAATAAAATGTACGCCAAACAGAACATTCCATCTAGGCTAATTGCACAAGAGAAGGACACTCTAATCATCATTGACTTGCTAATCAGCAGCACAGCACAGCTCCTTCAGTTCCACAGCCAAGTGTCAGAGCTGAGCTTGGAAGGGGAGGAGCTCTGCAGAGGGCGCCCTGAGACTCGCAGACTCACCCACCGGGGGTGATGCCCATTTAAGACTGAGCTGCTTATTCCCAACACTTTGAACAATGTGGATCTCTGAATTAACCACTGCCCATCCCCAGGCTCCCCCCCCCCCCCCCCCCCCGCCAAACCTCAGATGAAGGCTGAGAACAGCACTAATCTATAGGTCTTAATGTAAAGATTAGGAGGCAGATTGACAGCACTTAGCAAAACAGCAGTCACGGACGCCCCCGTAGTTCCCATGTTCCCTGCAGCCAAGGTTTACAGTAGCAAGCGAGGAATTCCTTCCCGTAGAGAAGGTCTCCAATCTAGGCTGAAAGCAGTGGTGGCTTCTATAAAGCCATGGCACTGTTGCATCCAAGGGCCTGCCTGGCAGGTCCGTGTTACCTACAGCTCCAGTCCTGGGTAAGGTGGTTGGTGGCTTTTCTCCCATCTCACCAGCCCATTGAATAAATTCTCTGTTGAAGTCAGTTAACCAGAGCCCGGATGCGCGAGAGAAAACAGGAATTTAAAAGCGTTTAGACTCTTTCCAGTTTTAGATATAGCGCCTCTCTTTGTCAAAGGGTTAATTAAGATCATCATCATCCTCACATCAATATCAAAACAAACAAAACAGGAAATGATATCTTGGGCCACCAGAGACAGCTTGAGTTTACAGTGTCACAGAGACTCCTCCGGTTTGGTTCTCCCCCTTAGTGTAATACATTATCTAGATGACACCTACGTGTGTGCATATATATCCTGTGTGTGATTTAAAACACAAACCAGGCTCTAGCAGGCAAACAAATCAGCTATTCTTCCTCCCTCTTTCTGTTTGTGATCTCAGCTTGGTTATGAAGAACTTCCTTTAACTCCTTCCCAGTTCTATTTTCCCCTTTCTGACTCTAAACCGTATTCTCTGTATTGTCTGAGTTCACTCACTGTTAAAAGAGAAACACATCTCCCTAGTACTTCACAGAAGAGAGACGTCCATGCTTCCAAGCCCTTTCTCTTTGCAGTATGGTGCGTTCTCCAGGTGTGGTTCCAGGAATTAAACCTTCAGCAACCTGTGCACTGTGCAGACAGCTGTCACTGAACTCTGTTGTTACAGCTGTCACTGGACTCTGTTGTTACAGCTGCCACTGCACTCTGTTGTTACAGCTGCCACTGCACTCTGTTGTTACAGCTGCCACTGGACTCTGTTGTTACAGCTGCCACTGGACTCTGTTGTTACAGCTGCCACTGGACTCTGTTGTTACAGCTGCCACTGGACTCTGTTGTTATAGCTGTCACTGCACTCTGTTGTTACAGCTGCCACTGCACTCTGTTGTTACAGCTGCCACTGCACTCTGTTGTTACCTTTGCAGCCGATTCTTTCTTCTACAAGAAGACTTCCTGCACACCAGGCAAGCTCTCTGTCACTGAGCTGTAGACCAGTCTTAAACATCTTATTTTTCCAGTATGTGCACATGTGTGTGTGCAGGTGTGCATGCCTGAAGATGTCCTATCACGCTCCAGTGTATCCCCTTGAGGTTGGCCTCTCATTGAATGTCGAGCCTGCCACTTTCTCGATAAATTTAACTGGGCTGGGAAGACCATCTCTAAATGTGAGTGGCACCTTCAGTGACAGCCTAAATGAAAGAAGGACCAGGAAAGAAAAGCTTTCACTTTTTGCCAGTTGCCTTCCTGTTGCGCATGCAAGGTCATCTACTCTGCTGCTGCTGCTGCTGCTGCTGCTGCTGCTGCTGCTCCCAATGCTGCCATTGCTATCCTGTGATGCCACCAGAACCAGCTTCCAACATGGACCAAGGACCCGTGATTACAGGAGTCCTTGAGGGTCCTGGGCAGGGCTTTTAATGGATCTGTTGAGAAGCTGGTGCTTCCTGGGGCATAACGAGTGAATACACACATAGATACACTACACATGTACACATATACACATAGATATATACACATACATTTACATATAGACATAAATACACATACATACATGCATACATATATAGATGCACAGATTCACATACATACATGATGCATACACACATACATATATACAGACACAGAAACATATATACACAGATACACATGCATATACACATACATACATACATAGATGAACATGCATAACCCCTGACTCCTGCTGCACATTTGTGTGTTTTGCACAAAGCACACTGAGTAATTGCTGAGAACTGATGACCAAGCAGCCTGGAAAAAGAACATTAATAACAGAGCAGAGAGAACCCAGAAAATAACAAACTGCAGACTGGGGGCCCTCTCAGGCTGCCAGAACGCTTGGGCTTGGCTCAGCAAATGCCCCCTTGGGGGCCACTAGAGAGGGCTTCGGGGACAGTGTGGGAGACAGAGTCATGGCCAGCAAGGCCGACCCAGCCACATTTCCATTGCCAAGTAACGACATATAAACTTTGCATTGTTGATCCTACACTGGCACCAGCAATAAATCTGTCTTGGAGGTATCCATCTCTTCTCCTTCCCAAGAGGTTCTAAAGCCTATGTGGCTATTCAGTGTTCCACAGAAGTTGTCTGCCTAGTTTCTGAGGAGAGAGAGAAACAACACACACACACACACACACACACACACACACACACACACACACGGAGGGAAGGAGGGAGAGAGGGAGAGAGGGAGAGAGGGAGAGAGGGAGAGAGGGAGAGAGGGAGAGAGGGAGAGAGGGAGAGAGGGAGAGAGAGAGAGGGAGAGAGAGAGAGAGAGAGAGAGAGAGAGAGAGAGAGAGAGAGAGGCACAGTGGACCCCATGTCCCCCAGCTTGATGTTACTGTAACAAATACCCACGGGAACAGCTTACCAAGACAAGAAGCTAACTGTGGTCTCACAAGGGGCCAGCACTGTGGCATCATAGCATGCCAGGGAAAGAGTCTGTGACTGGAGAGGGGTGGCTATTTGTTTCATTTTAGCTAGAAAGCAAAGCAGAGAAGAGCTGGGGTCTCAGTGGCCTTTCGAGAGCATGTCCCCATGACCTTTTTCTTCCATAGGCCCCGCCTCCTTTTTTTTTTTTTTTCCGGAGCTGGGGACCGAACCCAGGGCCTTGCGCTCGCTAGGCAAGTGCTCTACCACTGAGCTAAATCCCCAACCCCAACCCCCCCCCCCCGCCTCCTTTTTAAAAGTTATTTTTATTTTATGTGTATAGGTGCTTTGTCTGCATATGCGTCTGTGTACCATGCTTGAGTAGGCCAGAAGGGGGTGTTGGATCCCCTGGAACTGGAGTTACAGAGAGTTGAAAGCTGCTATGTAAGTGCTAGGAATTGAACCCAGGACCTCTGGAAGAACAGCCAGTGCTCTCAACCAGTAAGCCATCTCTACAGCCCCTCCACCACCTTCTTTTCTCTTTTTATTCTTCTCTCATACAATACATCCCAACTGCAGCCTCCCCTCCCTCCTCCCCATGCACACCCCCCCCCCCCCATCCCCGACCCACTGCTCCTCCATTTCCCTTCAGAGAAGAGCAGGCCTCTCAGGGACATCAACAGAACATGCACAACAAGATGCAATGAGAATAGATGTAAACCCTTATCAAGGCTGGACGAGGCCACTCAGTCAGGAAAGGGTCACAAAAGAGCTGGAGACTCCCCACCTTCACTGTTAGGAGTCCCACAAAAACCCCAAGCTAAACAACAGCATGAATGCAGAGGACCTCGTGCTCCTTGATTGCTGTGTCAGTCTCTGTGAGCCCCGTGAGCCCTGTGAGCCCCGTGAGCCCTGTGAGCCCTGAGTAGCTGATTCTGTGGGCTGTGCTGGTGACCCCAAGTCCTCTGGTTCCTACAGTCCTTCCTACCCCTCTTTTGTGGGGTTCCCTGAGTTCCACCTAGTGTCTGGCTTTGGGTGTTTCTGCACCTGCTCCTATCAGCTGCTGGAGGGAGCCTCTCTAATGATGACAGAAGGAGGCACTGGTCCTATGAGTAGAGCAGAATATCCTTCCACCACCTCTTAAAAGCCAGCACAGGACGTGTGAGCCTTTGGGAAACATGTACCTAAGAACAGTATATATTCTTGCATCAATACCTTGTCTAACACATGGCAGATACTCAAAAATATTTATTAGATGAAAAGCCTGAAATTTTGTCACTATTAGTTTACTTTATAGGGCTAAATATTCTCTTTCTCTCTCTTTCTCTCTCTGTGTTCTCTCTCTCTCTCTCTCTCTCTCTCTCTCTGTGTGTGTGTGTGTGTGTGTGTGTGTGTGTGTGAGAGAGAGAGAGAGAGAGAGAGAGAGAGAGAGAGAATACTCACGTGCACGTATATGGTTGTGTGTAGACACATAGGATTGTGTGTGCATATAGAGGATGAACAACCTTGGGTATCATCCCTCAGGCGTGGTTCACTTTTTGTTTGTTTTTGAAGCAGCATCTCTTAGTGGCCTGAACTCATCAAATAAACTAGACTGCCTGTCTGGTGGCCCCGGGGACCCATCTGTCTCTGCCTGTTTCTGCCTCCCAAATGCTTGAGGTTGTAAACATGAGCTCCCACACTGACTTCCGGTGCTGGAACTCATGAATGCAATGACTGAGGTGTCTTCCCAGCCACTGGGCTCAATCCCCAGCTGTGTAAACTGGGTGTAATCCTGGAACTCGGGAGGAGGAAGAGGGGGAGGAGGAGGAGGAGGGGGAGGAGGAGGAGGGGGAGGAGGAGGAGGGGGAGGAGGAGGAGGAGGGGGAGGAGGAGGAGGGGGAGGAGGAGGAGGGGGAGGAGGAGGAGGGGGAGGAGGAGGAGGGGGAGGAGGAGGAGGAGGCGGCAGCGGCTGCGGTCAACGGGTCAAAAGTTCAAGGTCATCCTCACCTACACAGTGAGATTGAGGCCAGTATGGTGTGCTTGAGACTGTCTGAAAAATAAAATAAAATAGAATAAAATAAAAAATCTAAAACTGGGAAAAGTTCTCTTTGCCTGGGCAGACATTGTGGGCTATGCTCTGACATAGGATGTCAGAGGCAGCAGGGCTGGGGAGAGGCATGGCTGTGTGCTGCTAGCAGGGGCCTGAGGAATTCTTTCTAGAGATCTCTGCTCAGGTGAGACTGAGATCCTTGACTTTGCCACAGAAAAGCATTTCAGGATGAGCAGGTGTGAGGCAGAGCTGGGATTTGATCAGGAAGAGTTTTGAGACCAGGTCGAAGCAAGAGCAGCACAGGGGAAAGACCCGCTGGGAAGCCGGGCGTGGGTGTGAACTTCTCCAGAGTCTTCACAGCAGACAGACAGCTGTGGTGGTCCAGAGGCTTTCCTTGAGCCTGGAAACTGGAGCCTGGTGTGGTCCGAAGGGGCTTGCAGACAGTTACTCGGCTCAGAAGTTTCATAGGGGCTTTGACTGTAAGCTGTGCTTCTTATGAGATTCTTAGAAAGTTTCAGGTTTTCAGCTGGGAAAGGGCAAAGCTATGCTCGTTCCTGTCCACTCACTTAAGCATAGACCACTGCTCTTTTAACATTGTATCGGAAACAACTCAGGTAAAAGAAATACTGTTTCTACACAGGGAGCATCTGCTGCACATGGTAGTTATGTTCTCTCTTCCTGTGCTCCCAGTTCTCTTTGTCTCTCTAGCCGGCTTCATTAAGATGGCCGGAAGTTCAAGGCCATCTTCAGCTACATTAATAAATTCAAGAGCAGTCTATGCTTCATAAAATTCTGTTTTTAAAAGGGAAAAAAAAGTTCTTGGGTCAGCAAGATGGCTTAATGAGTAAGGAAGTTTGTTGCCACGCTTGATGACCTGGGTTCAACTCCCAGGATACACACAGTGGAAGAGAGATGTGATTCAGGCAAGGTGTCTTCTGACCTCCAGCATGTGTTGTGTCACAAACACTGCCCCCAGTAAACATAACTTTAGAAAAAAAAGTTCTCCATCACTTTCAAAAAATTTCAAGTAAGTTTCACGGGGCATGCGTGTGTGGTATTTAACTTCAAAAACTTTCTTGGCACGAAGACTCGCCTTGTCAAGTTCAGCTTGTGAATTGCATATCTAATCCAACACTAAACTGAACCCACAAACAGAATCGAAAAGCATATGTAAGGCACACACTTGCATCCTGTTAGAGAAGAGCCGGGTCTGTCAGATGGAGCTGCCTAATTGCTCAGAGTTAGTTTTGGATTGATCAACGAATTCCCAATGACGAGTGTGAGTCATCGTCTCCTGGGAGCAGTCAGTTTGGGCCTTGAATCTTCCCATTTTTATCCTCTAATTACACAGACTGAAACAAATGTCTCCACGATGACTTCCCCACTCCCCAAGCACTTTAGGTAAGCCAGGTGAATTCCGCTGAACGCATCGTAGATGCAGAGTCCCCAGTGTCTCACCGCTGGCTTTCAGGGTCTGGTGGAAACATTCACTTCCAGGTTTCCTTTGGTTGAGAAGCAGTGAGTCATGGCTTTTATAACTTTTCTTCCCATAAACCATCTGGAAAGAACAAAATGTGATACACAGGAGAGGGTGGGGATTACCATATTTTTTATAATGATTGTTCAAATGCAATTCTCAAAATGTTATGAAGCATGCTTCTTATACGGAGGCACCATAATTGTGCCAGAATTCCTTCTGACTTATCAATGAAGGAGGCAGAGAGATGCGAAAAGCTGGTCCAAAGGAATGTACAAGAAACTGGATGATCTGGAGACGTGCCTGGGGCTTTCAGAGCCTGCATGGCCTGTGGCCTAACTCTGAGGAGAGGCCAGGCAGGTGTGGGGTGCCCAAGCCCAAAACAGAGGAATGAAAAAGAGCCATGAATGAAGAGGGCAGCCCCATGTATATGGTGTTCAAAGCCCAGGAAGTGGGTAGGTTCAACTGGTTAAAGGAATTCTCCAGTCTTTATGCGCTAGAACATGGAAAAAGGACCATAGAGAAGTGTTCCAGATTTACTGCAGATTAAAGAATGCACTACAGACGACATTCTGTTTAGCTTTGAAGACAGGGAGGTGTATGCAGTGTGGGGTATGGTGCTTATTTACCTATGTCGTGGTTTGAATCTACTTGACCCAGAGAGTGGCACTGTTGGAAGGTGTGGTCCTGGTGGAGTAAGTGTGTCATTGTGGGTGTGACCTTTAAGACCCTCATCCTAGCTGCCTGGAAGCCAGTCTTCCACTAGCAGCCTTCAGAGGAAGATGTAGAACTCCCAGCTCCTCTTACACCATGCCTGCCTGGATGCTGTCATGCTCCTGCCTTGATGATAATGGACTGAACCTCTGAACCTGTAAGCCAGCCCCAATTCAATGTTATTGAAAGACTCCCAGAGCGGGGAGGCCCTCACTCAATTCTCAGGATGACTGGACCCCCCCCCCAAGAACTCACGTAAGACCATCCTTGCTGTAATCACATGAGGTTTATAGATAGGAACCAGTGCATTGGGGTTGAGACTCATATCCCACACAGGGGCAGAAGAGTTTGGCTCCGAACTCAATTTCGGGGCTCATTTTATAGAGAAAATCACTCAGGCGGAAAGCAGTAGGTTCGTAACAATTTCATTGGCTCGTTCAAATTGGCACACTCTATCTATAACACAAGTTTAGTCAACTTATCTAAGCAAACCATTTCTCTGCTTGTGTCTTTCTCAGAATTACTGAACCAGCCCTAGTCCGGGCCAGATGGACTTGTGGTTAGCCTATTTCTTGGAACAGGAGGCCATGTCCCCAGGCTGGATATGAGTAGGGCGCTTGTAGTGGAGTTAACTAAAGAATTTTTATTCTTATATTGTCTTTGTTAGAGTTGTCTTGGTCATGGTGTCTCTTCACAACAATGGAAACCTTGACCAAGACAGTGTGCCTTCTCCTTTGTTACCTTTTGTCCCCTCTGGACTTCCCAACCTGTGGGGTGGAGTCACCCACATCCATGCAGCTCCTTCACTTACTTCATTCTCCCTAGAAAGGCCCTCAGCCATGTGGAGCTTCGTTAGTCTCCTAGGCACTTCCCTGTCCAACAAGTGAAGAATCAAGATGACCCACCATAGGAGCTGTAAGAATGTGTTGGATGGATGCAAAATAGAACGAATAGAAGGACTCTCTGGATCCTGGACACCATGCATCTGCATGTGTTGGAGGATCCAGTGACTGCAAATGCTAGTTTTCTTGCCTTTGGAAAGTGAGCTCCCTTTGACATCAGGGAATTAAAGATATTTATTTTATTTTATCTGTTTGAGCGTTTTGCCTGCATGTATGTGTGTGCATCATGTGTATATCTTGTGCTCACAGACAGCATTTGTTCCTCCGGAACTGAAGTTGCAGTCAGTTGTGAGCCACCATATTATCAGTGCTGGGAATTGAACCCTGGTTCTCTGGAAGAGCAAACAACGCTCTTAACTGCTGAGTCATTTCTCCAGCCCAAGATTCTAGGGAATTTTACATGTTCTGGATTTTTCTAAGACTTTCCAGTTGAAACCTGTCCCATGCCTTTGATTTTCTTTCTCCTCTCCCTCTGTCTCTCCCTTCTGCCATGTCTATTCTGTCTGTCTCTGTCTCTCTGTCTCTTTCTCAGAGAGAGGTCTCACTGAGTAACTTTCTCTGGCCTAGACTGACTTTGTATATCAGGCTGGGCTTGAATTCACAGAGATCTGTCTGTTTTTGCCTCCCATGTGCTGAAATTTAAAGCATGAAGGTCTCATGTACTTCAGGCTAATCTTGAACTACCTATGTTTGAGGATGACTTGGAACTCCTGATCTCCCTGCTGGCATCTTTTATTGCTCGGATTATAGATGTATTCACCTCCATGCTCAGATCAGACTCAGGACCTCTTGCATGATAGGCAAACATTCTGCCAGCAGCTGAGTAACATGCATGGTAGGAAAGCACTCTGCCAGCTGAGCCACACGCTTAGCCTGTGACATTACTTCTATCAATATAATGTTGTTTATCACTTTTTGGTTCAGAAAAGATAGCCAGTGAACCATACCCTAGGTAGCTCATTGTCTTAGTCAGGGTTTCTATTCCTGCACAAACATCATGACCAAGAAGTAAACTGGGGAGGAAAGGGTTTATTCAGCTTACACTTCCACATTGCTGTTCATCACCAAAGGAAGTCAGGACTGGAACTCACACAGGGCAGGAAGCAGGAGCTGATGCAGAGGCCATGGAGGGATGTTACTTATTGGCTTGTTTCCCCTGGCTTGCTCAACTGACTTTCTTATAGAACCCGGGACCACCAGCCTAGGGATGGCACCACCCACAATGGGCTGGGTCCTCCCTGCAGCTGATCACTAATTGAGAAAATGCTTTACAGCTGGATCTCATGGAGGCATTTCCTCAAGAGAGACTCCTTCTCTTTGATAACTCCAGCTTGTGTAAAGTTGACACACAAAACCAGCCAGTACGCTCATCTGTAAAATGGGAATAATCATGTGAGCTTTCGGGGTCCTTGGGTACACCCG